>NC_133135.1:113880289-114096279 GCF_048418815.1 Hemitrygon akajei | reverse complement strand
ATAAAAATAAAAAACTACTTGCATCTCAATTAAAATCGGCTGGAGCCAAAAGGCAAATTTTGAAAATTCATAGAAAGGATGGTACCCTGGCTCGGGAATATGAAGAAATTAATAATATTTTTCAAGATTTTTATACTGAACTTTATAAATCTCAATGTCCAGTAGATTCTTCTGAAATGAATGCTTTTCACGAAAGATTGCTTTTCCTAAAATTTCTGCTGAGGATCAAAAAACTTTTGATGCCTAAATTACTGAATCCGAAATTCATAACGATATTTTTTCAATGCAATCTGGTAAGACCCTGGGACTTGATGGTTATCCTGTAGAATGTTATAAAAAATTTGGAAAATTACTTTCTCCATATATGTTGGAGATGTTTAAAGATTCTTTTGTGAAAAGTGATTTACCCTCTACTTTTTATGAGGCTTCTATTTCTTTAATTCTCAAAAAGGATAAAGATCCTACTGATTGTGCCTCATACAGACCTATTACATTATTACATGTTGATGCTAAGATTCTCTCAAAGATAATGGCCAATCGGTTGGAGAGTATTTTGGGTAAAATTATTTTTAAAGATCAAACAGGCTTTATAAAGGGTCGTTATTCTTTTTCAAATATTCGGAGACTATTTAACATTATATATTCACCCTCTTCTAAAACTCCACAATGCGTTGTATCTTTGGATACTGAAAAAGCATTTGATTGTCGAATGGAAATATTTATTTAATGTTTTAGAAAAATTTGGTTTTGGTATTAATTTTAATAATTGGATTAAAATGATATATAAAGCTCCTATTGCTACTGTTGTCACTAATAACTGTAGGCCTTTTTTCAGCTATCACGGGGGACAAGACAAGGTTGTCCATTAAGTCCTTTGTTATTTAATTTAATATTAGAACCCCTTGCTATTGCTCATCATGAAGCCAAAAATATTCATGGGATTTTTGTAAATGAAACCATGCACAAGATCTCTCTTTACGCTGATGATTTATTGGTATATATTTCTAAGCCTGAAGAATCTATTCCTGCTTTGCTAAAATTATTTGACAAATTTGAAGATTTTTCAGGATATAAAATAAATTTTAGTAAAAGTAAATTACTTCCTTTAAATGAATCTGTCTCTATATATGATAATATTCCTTTTAAAGTTACGGATTCTTTAAGATATTTAGGTGCTGTAATTACTAAAAAATATAAAGATCTTTATAAATCCAATTTTCCTCCTTTAGTGGACTCTATTAAGTACTCATTTAGTAGATGGAGCCCACTTACATTTTTACTTGTTGGTCATATTCATGTAGTTAAAATGATGATTTTACCAAAATGTTTATATTTATTTCAGAATATTCCTGGTTTTTTGACTAAGAAGTTTTTGATCGGATTGATTTATTATTCTATCTTTTATTTGGGATAATAAAAGACCAAGAATTAGTAAATGTCATTTGCAAAAGTTGAAAAAGGATGGAGGTCTCGCTTTGACTAATCTAAGAATGTATTATTGGGCTGTTAATTTGCAATATATGTCCCTTTGGTTATATTGGGGTCATAGGAATGATCAGCCAATTTGGGTAGACCTGGAAGTGAAAGCTGTGAAACAGTTTTATTTAATTTCGTTGTTAGGAGTTGCTCTACCTATACAATTAGCTAAAGTTGCTAATTTAAACCTATATCCTGTGGTTAAGCACTCTTTACAAATTTGGCTCCAGTTCTGCAATTTTTTTTAAATTAAAAAAATTAAACTTTGTAGTATAATTTATCGTAATTACTTTTTAAACATTTAAATGACTGCTATTTGACCCTAAAGCCCCCTTGAGACACATAGGGGAAGAGGGCACGACTTCAGGATTGTAGGACATCCTATTAGAACTGAGATGCGCAAAAATTACTTTAGTCAGAGGGTGGTAAATCTGTGGAATTTATTACCATGAGCAGCTGTGGAGGCAAATTCTTTGGGTGTATTTAAGATAGAGAGGGAGATAGGTTCTTGATTGACTATGGCATCAAAGGGTATGGGGTGAAAGCAGGGGAGTAGTGATTACTGGAAACATTGGATCAGCCCATGATTGAATGGCAGAGCAGATGCAATGGGACGAATGGCCTACTTCTGTTCCTATATCATCTGGTCTTACGGTAATCGCCCGCCCCCCGCTGGGAATCACCATTCTACGGTGATAATTTCTTCATATTTGTGGGTTGAGATTTCATTTCAGTTCAGTGGTGTGTACTTCTTACCAGAATAGCACATGCTCGCATCAAGAGTTGAGTCATGTTTTTATTGATGAAAATATATGCTTCAAAGATTTACTGTGAGTGGGACAGAGAGAACAAAACTCCCCCGACACGCTGTCTGAGCGTGTGCAGCTTTCTCGACATCTTCATACCATCTCCCTCCATAGTGCACTCACCTTCTCTGTCTCCCTCTTCCTCCCTACTCCTCACCATGCACTCAATCCTCAGCACACCCTCCACTCTGTCTCTGTCCTCCATCTTCTCTTAGTCTTGGTCCCTACTCTCCTCCTCTCCTCTCACCCTAAATCTCCCTCTCTCACCTCCCACTCTTACACCCCTCAGACCAACATTCTCCCACACTCATTTTCTCCCCTTTCTGTAGACAAACCAAAATACTCCCCGCCCCTTCAGTGACCGACACTGAATCTCTCCCCGTGTTTATTCTCAGAGAGCACTGCATCCTTTTCAATGTCCGATGGTGACACAGACACAGTTGCTTACAAGATTATTTGTCCTAGTGTTCTGCTTGGAGATTGGAACCTACAGGCATTCAGAGTTTGATGAAGCAGAGGAGAGAGACAGCTGAAAGGCAGAGGAAGAGACAGAGAGGGAGAGGGGAGGGTGTAGAAGAGGACAGGGAGACCACAGAGAGACAGTTAGAGAGAGAGAGAGACTCGGAGAGAGAAACAAGAGGAAAAGAGCAACTAGGGAGAGTCAGCGGGACAGACTGAGGAAAGATGGGAGGAAAGAGGTGGAAGCGAGAAACTGAGGGGAGAGAGGCGAAGGCAACAGGGAGAGGAGAGGTTAGCAGGAAATGAGATGGAGGTTGGTGAGAAATAAATGAGGAGCGAAGACGGGCAAAAAGAGGTGTCGGAGAAAGAGTGACGGAAGAGAAGGGGGAGGGAATAGTGGAGGGAGAGAGATGGGGGAGTTAAACTGGGATAGAAACCAGGCAAAGAGATGGGGGAGATAAACAAGGGAAAGACGTTTGATATCTCTCTTCGTGAGAGAGCCACGACAGGAATTAGTAAGGGCCGCTCATTTTCTTTTCAAATATTATTATTATTATTCAAAAGTAACACAGGTACATCGAAGTAACACTTACAATGCCTCAAAAAAAAAAGAAATTATCTTAAAGATTGGAAATTTTTGAGAATAAAAAAAACCTTACTGTCACGAGACCCGTGACAAGTTGAAAAGGACCAGCAGAAATGGAACATACCTGGAGTCTGGTTTACTATAAATTAAGACTATATTTATTATTGCTATGAATTAAAATAATCAAAACCAGATAATAGTGTGTGTGTGTGTGTGTGTGTGTGTGTGTGTGTGTGTGTGTGTGTGTGTGTGTGTGTGTGTGTGTGTGTGTGTGTGTGTGTGTGTGTGTGTGTGTGTGTGTGTGTGTGTGTGTGTGTGTGTGTGTGTGTGTGTGTGTGTGTCTGCATACAAAGGTAATAGTCCCGGAGGTAGGTATCAGTCTTACGGTGTCAGGTAAGTTTAAGCAGTTTAGTTCACTTTGTGTTGCGTCGAGTTGAATTGATGGGGGAAGAGAGAGAGAGAGAGAGTTGAGTTGATGTCTACTATTGGAGAATATGAATATTATGGAGTATAAAACTTTATGGAGTATAAAACTTAATGCTAAAAACTATGGTGTGTTGGTATATGCTAGGGAGAGGTGGCTGGGAGCGGTCGCCAGCTGTGAAGTTGCTGTGTAACCAAAACTGTGTGAAATGCTAAAGGACAATGATGTGTCAATATATGCTAATCAGGTATCCAATTGAATGTAGAGACAATATGTGTTAATGAACAGTAACTCAGGGATCTTTGAACATGTCGGCTGTGTAACTAAAGCAATGTAGAGACAATATGTAGGGATATTTTGCTTTGAACTTGTCAACTGTGTAACTAAAGCAATGTAGAGACAATATGTAGGGATATTTTGCTTTGAACATGTCTGCTGTGTAATTAAAACTATATAGTCGACTAGAACAAATAAGTCAATAGGTAAAAACAATAGTAACTGTGATATGCACCGCTTGGATATGTTAATGCAGCTAAACCAGGTTTGCTTTAAAAAGCGGCTGTATCCGAGAATCGGGAGGCAGTCAGCGACCAGCTCAATGACTGTCTCAGCTTTGATTTGCAAATTAAAGTTTAACCCTTCTTGAAGAATCTTCTGCGTCTCCTGGTCATTTGAAAAGCACGAAAAACCACACTACGTTGGTAGCTTTAGTTATTCTTGCTTCCGAAGTCTTTAGAGTCACTTCGTGTGAACCCCACACAGACACAGATGGACAGAGCCCCTTCTAGGGAACGGTCTACTAACTCACGGCATGGGTTCACCACCAGCAGACCCCCACAGGCAAGCTCTTACCTGCACTGGTAATCACGAGTCGAAATTAATCGGTCCGTGGCCTCCACCCTCACGGTGGTCTTAAACTCTACCAGTGGTTTCTCGGGTAGCTTCCGCAATCCTCCCGTGTCGTGTCTCCTCTGCCGTTATCAGACCAACCGCCTCAACTTTTTATGATCCATTCGAAATTGCAGCCGTCCGTTAACTCAATTGCTCTGAGCTGTTACCATGGTGACTTCCCAGCTCGTGTCTCAGCTGGCACCGTACTCTTCTGTCAAGGTCACAATTAAAAGTGTTATCAAAACCAAGTCAGAGTCCTCTCTCTCTTTTAATTGCCTCCTTGTTCATTAGACTGCTGAATTGTCTAGCAGTTTCTCACCTACGTGACACCTTCTCCCGTTGGGAAAATTTTGATCTTTGAGCAAAATTTTGCTGACTCACAGATTCTACACACCAAGCACTACATTCTACTTCACAAAGTGTACATTTAGCCTTTACACAGTTCATCAGCATTTTTTTAACAGCGGGATAGGCAATCCGCAATGACCTTGTCCGTACCCCTTAAGTGTCTTATCTCGATATCAAACTGCTGTAAACACAGGCTCCAGTTTAATAAACGCCGATTTCAATCTTTAATCTTATCTAAAAACACCAAAGTGTTGTGGTCAGTGAACACCACTAACGGCTTTTGTGCGGCACTGACATAAACCTCGAAATGGTTTAATGCAAAAATGAGGGACAGCAATTCTCTTTCTATTGTCGAGTAATTTTTCTGGTGCACATTAAACTTTTTGGAAAAGTATGTAACCGAATGTTCAATACCATCATCTCTCCCCTGTAATAGTTACCGCCCCTGCAGCTTTATCGCTAGCGTTCGTCACTAGGGAGAATGGCTTAGTGAAGTCCGGTGCCTTTAGCACTAGATAGTGACACAAGATACCCTTTAACTGTTTGAACGCCTTTTGACAACGCTCATCCCACACAAATCGTTCACTCTTTCTCAACAGTTTTGTCAGTGGAAGGGCAATATCCGCAAAGTTCTTGCAAAATTTTCGATAATACTCCACCATACCTAAAAACTTTCTCAAGGCTCTCTTACCCATTGGAATGGGTACATCAGCGATAGTCTGAACTTTCCCTTTCACAGGAGCCAGTTGACCCTGGCCCACCACGTAACCAAGATAGGTGTACCTGGCATGACCAAACTCACTCTTGGCAAGGTTCACTGTCAGATTCGTTTTAGAGAGCCAGTCAAATAATTTCTCTACTGTTATAATGTGTTCCTCCCACGTGTCGTTCCATACTACTAAATCGTCAATATGTGCCCCAGTATTCTTCAAGCCTTGGATCACAGAGTTTATCATACTTTGGAATGTCCCAGGGGCATTTTACATCCCGAAAGACATCACATTATATTCGTACAACCCGAGGGAGTGACGAATGCCGATATCTATCGAGCCCTATCGGTTAAGGGAACGCACCAGTATCCTTTTAGCAGGTCAATTTTTGTTAGTTACTTAGCCTTCCCCACCCTATCGATGCAGTCATCTATTCTGGGAATAGGGTAACAATATGTTTTGGTTATTGCATTGACCTTTCTATAATCTGTGCAAAATCTCATTGTCTCATCGGGCTTGGGAACTATCACACATGGGGAAGCCCATGCAGAGGTGGATGGCCTAATAATGCCATTGGCCAACATTTATTCGATTTCCTGTTCCACTACTTTACTACATTCTAAATTCATCCTGTAGGGGTGCTGTTTCACTGGATCAGCCTGCCCCACAATGACATCATGTGTAGCTATACTACATTGCCTCGGTGTATCTGGGAATAGATCGGAATGTTTGCCAATTAGCTCCTTTATCTGTTGTTGTTGCTTCGGTTCCAGGTGGTTAACTTTACTGTCTACATTCTCCAAAACAACAGCATTCTTGAGTCGAGCTGAAACCAGACACTGCTCATTACAGTCGTGTGTTATCTCTGGGCTAGTCTTTGCAGCTGGGTCTTGTTTGGTCGTGACCCCAACTGATACAGATTTAGAGTCAAAATAAGGTTTGAGTAGGTTCACATGCATTCATTGAGTGGCCTTCCTTCTACCAGGTGTCCTGATAACATAGTTCAGCTCATCAATTTTCCTCATTATTTCGTAAGGTCCACTAAATTGAGCCTGGAGAGGGTTATCCTCCAAGGGAAACAAAACCAAAACCTTATCTCCAACCTCATAGCTTCACTCCCTCACCAGTCTGTCATACCAGTGCTTCATATCAGCCTGGGAGTCTTGGAGATTTTGTTTCGCAAGGTCACAAGCCCTGCTCAGCCTGTCTCGAAACTCTAATACATAATCCAATACCCCAATTCGCACTTCCTTCTGAGACCATTGCTCTCTCAGTAAGGTCAAGGGTCCTCGAGGCCTATGACTGAACACAAGCTCAAACGGACTGAACCCCAACGATTCCTGGATTGAATCTCTTATTGCAAATAGGAGTAAAGGTTTACTCTCATCCCAATGTTTTTCGTTTTCTATACAGCACATTTTAATCATGGTTTTGAGGGTAGAGTGAAACCTCTCTATCGCTCCCTGGGATTGGGGATGGTATGCCATGGACAAAATTTGTTGCGCTCCCAGTTCCCTAACTATCTGTTGAAATACACCCGATGTAAAATTACTGCCCTGATCCGATTGTATCACCTTGGGCAGACCCACTAACGTGAAGAATTTAATAAGTGCCTTCACCACTGTTTTAGCCTTTAGGTTCCTGAGGGGTATTGCTTCTGGGAACCTGGAGGCAGCGCACATAATGGTTAACAAGTATTGGTGGCCACCTGTAGTCTTTGGCAGTGGGCCAACAAAATCCACAATGACCCTGGAGAAAGGTTCGCCAAAAGCTGGTATGGGGCGAAGTTGTGCCTTTGGGATGGTCTGATTCAGTTTCTCTACCACTTGACATGAGTGACAGGTTTTACAAAAAACCGCCACATCCTTTCTTATACCCGGCCAATGAAATTCTTTCATAATCTTGTGCTCTGTATTTTTAACTCCAAGATGTCCCTCTAAAGGTATTGTATGAGCCATCTTTAAAATTTCTGTATGGTAACCCTTCAGAACCACCACGGTGCACCATGGCCCAATCCTCATCGGCAGGTACTGTCAATGGTCTTCACTTCCTCATTAATACCCCGTCCTTCAGATAGTAACCCATTGACTCCCTCTGAATTTCATCCTCAGAAAGAGCTGTCTCTTTTAAAACTGCAATCTCAGGATCCCTATCCTGCTCTTCCATAAGCTTCCGCCTGGACAATGACAAACCCCCCTTATCCACCTCACTACCTGAATCCTGGTTGAACACGGATGGTAGAAAAGTTTCGGATAAGTCAATAGGATCCGTACCCCTGTCTTTGCTATCGCAGGCACCTGACCCCTGTCCAGATCGCTTCACTTCTACAGCCTTCATTGTCATGCTTCTTGTGACCACGCATGTGGGATAAAGTTCACTGTCTACGCTTGTCTCACTAACAGCAGGCCGGCTTGTGAGCTGTAACCCTGGATATACATCTTTTCCTGCCAGGTCATTTCCCAACAAGATGTCCACGTTAGCTATCAGTAATTTAGGTTGTATCCCTATCTCAACTGGTCCAGACACTAAGTCACATTTCAAAGTTATTTTGTGCAAAGGCACGACTTCTGTTCCCTTGCCAATACCTTCCAGAATATTCACTTGGTCCACTTTTGTCTCATCACCAAATTCTAAGACATCACTTAATATCAGTGACTGAAAGGTTCCAGTATCGCGCCAAGTTCTCACTGGAACTAGGGGTGACCCCTCCTTCACAGACACAAATCCCTTGAAAATAAACTACTCAATCCCTTCCTGAACTCGGCCAGATCCTACCTTCCTTCGTGTGGTCTCAGCCACCGGTGCACAAACGTTGGGGGTTTTCCCCTTCTCCTTTCCCAGTTCTTTCTTCCGAATAAGACAGTTAGACACCACCTGGCCAGGCTTCCAGCAGTAGTAACAGGTAAAACTGGAAAACTTATCTTTGGTCGGTTTCCCCTCCTCTTTACCTCTGTCACTAGCTCCTACCTTGTTTCCTGTGTTACTCGGTGGATTATCCCGGTAATTCTTCTGATCACCCTTGCTCGGGAAAAACTTAATCTTGTGAGTCAGGGGAAACTCATCCGCTAACCTCGCGGCCGCGGAAAGAGCCTCAACTTCCTTCTCTTCTAAGTATGTCCGTATCTCACTAGGGAAACACTCTTTAAATTCTTCAATCAGCATCAGCTGTCTCACTTTGTGGTAGTCTTTGTCTACTTCTTTCGAGGCACACCACCAAAGTACCTCTCCTTTTCACGGGCAAACTCTATATATGTCTGGTTCCCAGACTTTCTCAAACCCCGAAACTTCTGTCGGTACGCTTCTGGCACCATTTCATAGACCTTAAGCACAGCCTCCTTCACAGTATCATAATTAGTCAACTCAGTCACAGACAAGGCAGAATATGCTTGCTGCGCCTTCCCTTTTAACACACTTTGCAGTGTGCAATACTTTGCAATATTGCCCAGTCCTCCCTCGGCCACTTCCTGTTCTGAGCCACTTTCTCAAAATGTAGGAACACCGATCAACATCTCCTTCAGCAAACGGAGGTACCAACTTAATGTCCTGACTGACGTTAACTGATACACCCCTCTTGCCACCACGGCCTGACACTTGACACCTCTTGACGCCACATCTCCCTCTCAAACTCCCTCTGTTTCTCTGCTTCTGCAGCCTCGAACTTAAGTCTCACCATTCTTAATTGTTCTAGTCGTAACAGGGTCTCCCCATCACCTATCGGAAACTCCTGTATCGACTCCTCCTCAAATAACTCTTTCCCAACACAATATTCAGCTATTTTCCTCCGAGTTCCTGCCTTTGTCATACCCTTCTGTAATCCGGGAAGTTTACATTTTTTAGCAATGTCACATAGAACCTCCTTTCTGGCTCTCCTCAAAAACAGAGGAGTAGGATTCTCTATAAATTCAATAGCCTCCGTTTCTGCTGTTTTCCACACACAGATTAATTACAAGGGATTTCCTCAATTAAGACAAGCCCCCACAATTACAAAAATTGGCTCCAACCAAATTTGTTCAGAACCCGGACGCAGACCCCAATTTTGTCATGAATCCTGTGACAAGCTGAAAAGGGCCAGCAGAAATGGAACACACCTGTAGTCTGGTTTACTATAAATTAAGACTATATTTATTATTACTACGAATTAATATCATTAAAACCGGATAATACGATACAGGTTATAAATATATACACACACACACAAAGATAATAGTCCTGGAGGTAGATATCAGTCTTACATGTTAGGTAAGTTTAAGCAGTTCAGTTCACTTTGTGGTGCGTCGAGTTGAATTGATGTGTGTGTGTGAGAGAGAGAGAGAGTGAGAGTGAGAGTGAGAGTGAGAGTGAGAGTGAGAGTGAGAGTGAGAGTGAGAGTGAGAGTGAGAGTGAGAGTGAGAGTGAGAGTGAGAGAGAGAGAGAGAGAGAGAGAGAGAGAGAGAGAGAGAGGGAGAGGGAGAGGGAGAGGGAGAGGGAGAGGGAGAGGGAGAGGGAGAGGGAGAGGGAGAGGGAGAGGGAGAGAGAGAGAGAGAGAGAGAGAGAGAGAGAGAGGAGTTGATGTCTACGTTGGTAGCTTTAATTATTCTTGCTTCTGAAGTCTTTAGAGTCACTTTGCATGAACCCCACACAGACACAGATGGACAGACCCCCTTCTAGGGAATGGTCTACTAACCCACAGCATGGGTTCACCACCAGCAGACCCCCACAGGCAAGCTCTTACCTGCACTGGTAATCATGGGTTGAAATTAATCGGTCCGTGGCCTCCACCCTCGTGGTGGTCTTAAACTCCACCAATGGTTTCTCAGGTACCTTCCACAATTCTCCCGTGTCGTGTCTCCTCTGCCGCTATCAGACCTTGAGATTGGGAAAATCAGGTCGGCACTAGATCTAGAGAGAGAATTTGTAAAAAGTCTACGAGATGGCTTTTTGGAACAGCTTGTTGTTGAGCCCACTAGGGAATTGCCTGTATTGGATTGGGTATTGTGTAATGAACCAGAAATTATTAGAGAGATGGAAGTGCAGGAACGCTTAGGAGGCAGTGATCACAACATGATTGAGTTCACTGTGAAATCTGAGAAAGAGAAGCCGAAATCCGATGTGTCGGTATTTCAGTGGAGTAAAGGAAATTACAGTGGCATGAGAGAGGAACTGGCCAAGGTTGACTGGAAAGGGACACTAGCAGGAAAGACGGCAGAGCAGCAGTGGCTGGAGTTTATGCAAGAAGTGAGGAAGGTGCAAGACAGATATATTCCAAAGAAGAAGAAATTTTCGAATGGAAAAAGGATGCAACCGTGGCTGACAAGAGAAGTCAAATTCAAAGTAAAAGCAAAGCAGAGGGCATACAAGGAAGCAAAAATTAGTGGGAAGAGGATTGGGAAGTTTTTAAAAGCTTACAAAAGGAAACTAAGAAGGTCATTAAGAGGGAAAAAATGAACTATGAAAGAAAGCTAGCAAATAATATCAAAAAGGATACTAAAAGCATTTTACAAGTATATAAAGAGTAAAAGACATGTGAGAGTAGATATAGGACCGATAGAAAATGATGCTGGAGAAATCGTAATGGAAGATAAGGAGATGACGGAGGAACTGAACGAGTATTTTGCATCAGTCTTCACTGAGGAAGACATCAGCAATATACCGGACATTCAAGGATGTCAGGGAAGAGAAATATGCGCAGTCACAATAGTGACAGAGAGAGTACTCAGGAAGCTGAATAGTCTAAGGGCAGATAAATCTCCTGGACCAGATGGAATGCACCCTCGTGTTCTTAAGGAAGTAGCATTGGAGATTGCGGAGGCATTAGCAATGATCTTTCAAAAGTTGATAGATTCTGGCCTGGTTCCAGAGGACTGGAAGATTGCAAATGTCACTCTGCTATTTAAGAAGGGAGCAAGAAAGCAAAAAGGAAATTATAGACCTGTTAGCTTGACATCAGTGGTTGGGAAGTTGTTGGAGTCGATTGTCAAGGATGAGGTTACAGAGTACCTGGAGGCATATGACAAGATAGGCAGAACTCAGCATGGTTTCCTTAAAGGACAAACCTAGTGCAATTTTTTGAGGAAATTACAAGCAGGCTAGACAAGGGAGATGCAGTGGATATTGTGTATTTAGATTTTCAGAAGGCCTTTGACAAGGTGCCGCACATGAGGCTGTTAAACAAGAGCCCATGGAATTGCGGAAAAGTTACATACATGGATAGAGCGTTGGTTGATTGGCAGGAAACAGAGAGTGGGAATAAAGGGATCCCATTCTGGTTGGCTGCTGGTTACCAGTGGTGTTCCACAGGGGTCCGTGTTGGGGCCACTTCTTTTTACGTTGTATATCAACGATTTGGATTATGGAATACATGGCTTTGTGGCTAAGTTTGCTGATGATACAAAGATAGGTGGAGGGGCCGGTAGTGCTGAGGAAACAGAGAGTCTGCAGAGAGACTTGGATAGATTGGGGGAATGGGCAAAGAAGTGGCAAATGAATTACAATGTCACAAAGTGTACGGTCATGCACTTTGATAGAAGAAATAAACGGGCAGACTATTATTTAAATGGGGAGAGAATTCAAAGTTCTGAAATGCAATGGGACTTGGAAGTCCTCATGCAGGATACTCTTAAGGTTAACCTCCAGGTTGAGTTGGTGGTGAAGAAGGGGAATGCAATGTTGGCATTCATTTCTAGAGGAATAGAGAACAGGAGCAGGAATGTGATGTTGAGGCTCTATAAGGCACTGGTAAGACCTCACTTGGAATACTGTGTGCAGTTTAGGGCTCCTTATTTAAGAAAGGATGTGCTGACAATGGAGAGAGTTCAGAGAAGATTCACTAGAATAATTCCGGGATTGAGAGGGTTAACATATGAGGAATGTTTGACCACCCTTGGACTGTACTCCGTGGAGTTTAGAAGAATGAGGGCGGACCTCATAGAAACATTTCAAGTGTTGAAAGGCATGGACAGAGTGGATGTGGCAAAGTTGTTTCCCATGGTGGGGGAGTCTAGTACAAGAGAACATGACTTGAGGATTGCAGGGCGCCCATTCAGAACAGAGATGCGAAAAAAAAATTTAGCCAGAGGGTGGTGAATCTATGCAATTTGTTGCCACGGGTGGCAGTGGAGGCCAAGTCATTGGGTGTATTTAAGGCGGAGATTGATAGGTATCTGAGTAGTCAGGGCATCAAAGGTTATGGTGCGAAGGTGGGGGAATGGGACTAAAGGGGATATTGGATCAGCTCATGATGCAATGGCAGAGCAGACTCGATGGGCCGAATGCCAACTTCTGCTCCTTTGTCTTATGGACTTGTCAAGAATCACTTGATTATGGCATGGTCCCGGACACAGGAAGATTACAAGTGTCTCTCCACCCTTTGAGAAGAGATGAAGGCAAAAGAAAGCAAATTGTAGTCCAGTTAGCCGAACCTCAGTGGTGAGGACACAGTTGGAGTCTATTATAAAAGATGAAGTTTCGGGGTACTAGGAGACTAATGATAAAATGTCAAAGCCATCATAGCTTCTGTCCAGGGAAATCTTGCCTGACAAATCTGTTAAGAGTTCTTCAAGGAAGTCATACGCAGGATGGACAAACAAGAGGCAGTGCATGTAACTTACTTGGATTTTCAGAAGGCATCTGATAAGGTGTCACACATGTGACTACTTAACAGGATAAAAATCAGAAGAAATATTGGCATGGATAGAGGAATGGCTGACAGCCAAGAGGCAGCGAGTAAGAATAAAAGGAGCCTTTTCTGGTTGGTTAGCAGTGACTAGTGGTCTTCAGGGGTTAGTATTTGGTCCACTATTTTTTACATTATTTGTCAATGATTTGGATAATGGAATTGCTGACTTTGTGGCAAGGTTTTCAGATGATGCAAAGATAGGTGAAGGTGTTGATAGTGCTGAGGAAGCAATGCAATTGCAGCAGGACACAAACAAATTTGAAGAGTGGGCAAAGAATGTGGCAGATGGAATACAATATTGGAAAATGTACAAAGTACAATAATGCATTTTCACAAAAGGAACAATAGTGAACTATTATCTGATTGGGGAGAAGGTTCAAACCACAGAAGTGCAGAAGGAAATATGAGTCCTCGGGCAAGACTCGCAGAAGGTTAATTTACAGGTTGAGCCTGTGGTAAAGAAGGCAAATGCAATGCTGGCATTTATTTAAAGTGAAGTAGAATATATAAGCAAGGAGATAATTCTGATACTTTATAAGACACTACTTAGGCTGCACTTAGAATATTTGGGACCCATATCTCAGAAGAGGTGTTTTGTCATTCAAGAGACTACAGACGATGTTCAGGAAGATCATTCTGGGAATGAAGGGGTTAAGATATGAGGACCGCTTGCCAGCCTCGGACCTGTACTCCTGTACTGACCTATGTTTAATAAATACAGGTAGTGGGGGTGGGGGGGGGTGGTAAATCTCACTGAAACCCACCGAATGTGGAAAGGTCTAGATAGGGTGGATGAGGAGAAGACTTTTTGTATGGTGGGGGTAGCCATAACAGAGGGCACAGCCTCAAAACTGAGGAGCAACCTTTCATAGTTAAGGGAGATTGTATTTAGTCAGAGAATCCTCTGAAACAGATGGCAGTGGGGGCAAGGTCTGTGGGTACATTTAAGGCAGAAGCTAATAGATTGCTGATCAGCCAGGACATTACAGGATATGCCGAGGAAGCAGGTGCATGGGGTTGAGTGAGAACAGGGATCAGCCATGATAGAACGGTGGACTTGATGGGGCTGAATGGCCTAATTCTGCTCCTATGTCTTATGGTCTTATACTGCTAGTGCCTTACACTGTGAAGATTGACACAAAATACTTATGTTCAGCTGCTATTTCTGTGCTCTATTACTAACTCTCCAGCATCATCTTCCAGCAGTACAATATCAACTCTTGCCTCTTTTACTCTTTATATATCTGAACAACTTTTGATACTTGACATCATTGGCTCACTTACCTCATTTTTCATCTTCTCTCGTGTGCGCTTTTTTTAAGTTGTCTCCTGTTGGTTTATCAAAAACAGGAGAAAATCTGTGGATGCCCAAACAACACATACACAAAATCCTGGAGGTACAGCATTGGGATGTAAGGTTAAAATTGTACAAGGCATTGGTAAGGCCAAATTTGGAGTATTGTGTAGTTCTGGTCACCGAATTATGGGAAAGATGTCAACAAAATAGAGAGAGTACGGAGATTTACTAGAATGCTACCTGGGTTTCAGCACCTAAGTTAAAGGGAAAGGTTGAACAAGTTAGGTCTTTATTCTTTGGAGTGTAGAAGGTTGAGGGGGGACTTGATAGAGGTATTTAAAATTATGAGGGGGATGGATAGAGTTGACGTGGATAGGCTTTTTTGAGAGTAGGGGAGATTCAAACAAGAGGACATGAGTTGAGAGTTAGGGGGCAAAAGTTTAAGGGTAACACGAGGGGGAATTTCTTTACTCAGAGAGTGGTAGCTGTGTGGAACGAGCTTCCAGTAGAAGTGGTAGAGACAGGTTTGGTATTGTCATTTACAGTAAAATTGGATAGGTATATGGACAGGAGAGGAATGGAGGGCTATGAGCTGAGTGCGGGTCAGTGGAACTAGGTGAGCAAGCGTTCAACATGGACTAGAAGGGCCGAGATGGCCTGTTTCCATGCTGTAATTGTTATATGGTTATAACATAGGAGGCCAGGCAGCATATATGAGAAATAGTAAACAGTCGACGTTTCATCAGGACTGGGGGGGAAAAAAAGATGAGACGTCAGAGGAAAAAGTGTGGGGGTGCAAGGGGTGGAAGAAGTGGTCGGTGATAGGTGGAACTGGGAGAGGGGAGTATCAAAGGAAAAAACTTCTTAGGATATAATTTCTGTAATGATTCTTGAAAGATCATTGCTAATCCCTCCACATCTCTTCAGGCACCTCTTTCAGATCTCTGGGGTGTACACCATCTGGTCCAGGTGACCTGTTTACCTTCAGACCTTTCTGTTTCCCAAGAACCTTCTCCCAAGTAACGTAACTTTACACATTCTGACCACTGACACCTGGTACTTCCACATTCCTGCCAGTGTCTTCGACAGATAAGAGCGATGTAAAATACTTATTCAGTTCATCTGCCATCACCATGCACCCCCATCCCATTACTACCTCTCCAGCATCATTTTCCAGTGGTCCAATATCCATTTCTGCCTCTCTTTTATGCTATATGTAAGGAAAGGTACGTCGCATCCGGAATTTTTTCCAGTTAGTGGACGACTTCCTCCCATGCCACTCTGAAGTAGTGAGAAATTCCGTGCGAGGCAAGTTACAGCAGTGGTTTGCCATTGGCTTCTGCCAAGTGAGTTTTTTTTAAGAGATCTCAAGCTCTTAACCCAACACAGATGAAAAGCGTGCAGGGGAGCCAGGACCTTCCACCCCACAGTCCACACCACCAGCCAAGTCACACTATATATACCTGCAGAAAAAATTGGTATCCTTTTTAATATTACTGGCTAGCTCACCTATGTATTTCATCTTTCTCTTCTGAATTATTTTAGTTGCATTCTGTTGGTTTTTAAAAGCTTCCCAATCCTCTAACTTCCTAGTAGTTTTTGCAATATGCTCCCTCTTAGGTTTTTATGTTGTCCTTGATTTCTCTTATCAGCCACGGTTTTGTCACCTTACCTTTAGAATACTACTTCCTCTTTATGATGTAATATCCTGTGCCTTCTGAATTGCTTCCAGAAATTCCAGCCATTGCTGCTCTATTTCAAACCAATTTTGACCAATTCTTCTCTGATGCCTCTCTAATTCTCTTTATTCCACATCTGATTTGAGCTTCTCCTTCTCTAATGTCAAGGTGAATTTGATCATGTTAAGATCACTTGCCCCTAAGGGTTCTATGAACTTAAGTGAGCTAATTAATTCCGGATCATTGCAACACCCAATCCAGAATAGCTGATACCCAAGTGAAATCATCTACGAGCTGCTCTAAAAAAGCATCTTGTAGGCATTCTAGGAATTCCTCCTCTACAGACCAACACCCTCCTAATTTTCCTAATCACCTGCATGATAATCCCACATGACTATTGTAACATTGCCCTTTTGGCACATATTTTCTATCTCTCTTTGCAATCCGTGGACCACATACTTACTACTGTTTGGGAGTCTCTATACAATTCCCATCAGGGATTTTTTTTTTACATTTGCTATTCCTTAATTCTACCCACAGATTCTACACCTTCCAACCCTATACCACCTCTTTCTTTTTACAATATTTTTATTCAGAAGAAAAAAAAGATTTACAGAGTGCAACACATAGATACATCTCAACATAACTTGTGTACATTCATATATTGTAATAAAATTGATCAAAATGTTAGAGCATAACACATAAAGGTATACCACTCTGTAATCAAACATTTAAAGATAGGTCATACATCATAAAATAAATTTTTTATATATATAAAAAAAGTCAACCTCTACCAACTACCAAAGAAAAAAGCTGATGGATGACAATGGATAATTAGAAAAAAAACATTTTCACTTAAGAAGAGAAGATAAAAATATACATAAAAGTCTGTGCACTATTAAACTTTTTAAATTGGAAAAGTAATTTAGGAAAGGTCCCCAAATATCATAAAAGGATTGTTTCGAATTTAAGACTGAGCAGCCGACCATTTCTAAATTTAAATAGTTCTAGTTTTTACCTCTCTTTTAGCAAGAAGAGCAATCTTGCTTAAATGGAAGGAGTCTACCCCTCCTACACATCTTCAATGGCTACGTGATATACCACCTCTTTCTAATGATTTTATTTAATATTTTACCAACAGAGCCACACAATCCCACTACCAGCCTGTTCTTGGCTTGTTCTTTCAAGAAACATGTAAGTATCTGGAAAACAAGAGGACTTGAAGATGCCAGAAGTCTAGAGAACTACACACAAAGTGCTGGAGGAGCTCAGCATGTCAGGCAGCATCTATGCATGGGAATCAACATTTCGGGCCAAGACCCTTCATCGGGACTCTTGATACCCATGAATCTGGAATATCAACAAGCAAAGCAAATAGAAAGCAGTAAGAAATAGGGAAAACCTTTAACAAAATTTAGTTTAAGGCTTAAAAATCCTGCCAAACAGAGCTCAACAGTTAACAAATACTACACGGTCGGCTTATTCAGAAAGTCAGAAGGCATGGGACCCAGGGAAGTTTGGCCAGGTGGAGTCAGAATTGGCTTGCCTGCAGAAAGCAAAGGGTCTTGGTGGAAGGAGTACATTCGTATTGTAGGGTTGTGACTACTGGTGTCCCATAAGGATCGGCTCTGGGACATCTACCTTTTGTGGTTTTTATTCACTGACTGGATGTGGGGTAGAAGGGTAGGTTGGCAAGTTTGCAGATGACTCAAAGGTTGGTGGTGTTGTGGATAGTGTACAGGATTGTCAAAGATTGCAGAGACATTGATAGGATGCAGAAGTGAGCTGAGAAGTGGCAGATGGAGTTCAACCCAGAGAAGTGTGAGGTGGTACACTTTGGAAGAACAAACTCCAAGGCAGAGTGCAAAGTAAATGGCAAGATACTTGGTAGTGTGGAGGAGCAGAGGGATCTGGGGGGTATATGTCCACAGATCCCTGAAAATTGCCTCACAGCTAAATAGGGTAGTTAAGAAAGATTATGGGGTGTTAGCTTTCATAAGTTGAGGGATAGAGTTTAAGAGTCACGAGGTAATGCTGCAGCTCTATAAAACTCTGCTTAGGCCACACTGGAGTACCTTGTCCAGTTCTGGATGCCTCACTATAGGAAGGATGTGGAAGCATTGGAAAGGGTACAGAGGAGATTTACCAGGATGCTGCCTGGTTTAGAGAGTATGGATTATGATCAGAAATTAAGAGAGCTAGGGCTTTACTCTTTGGAGAGGAGGAGGATAAGAGGAGACATGATAGAGTTATACAAGATATTAAGAGGAATAGACAGAGTGGACAGCCAGCGCCTCTTCCCCAGGGCACCACTGCTCAATACAAGAACACATGGCTTTAAGGTAAGGGGTGGTAAGTTCAAAGGGGATATTAGTGGAAGGTTTTTACTCAGAGAGTGGTTGGTGCGTGGAATGCACTGCCTGAGTCAGTGATGGAGGCAGATACACTAGTGAAATTTAAGAGGCTACTAGACAAATAAATGGAGGAATTTAAGGTGGGGTGTTATATGCAAGGCAGGGCTTAAGGGTCGGCACAGCATTGAGGGCCTAAGGGCCAGTACTGTGCTGTAATGTTCTATGTTCTATGTTAACACTTCCATCAATACCGACATTGACTTTTTTAAAATGAAATATCTTGGTCCCATTTCAATCAGTAAAATTTACAAAGATAAATAGGAACTGAAATGACAACTTTAGAAAAGACTATTTACACTCAGACCCACTTAGGTTAACACCACCTTGGACAGAAGGAGGAAGAGAAATAACACACAGGAAAAAAAAAATCACACAACAGTCAGATAAAACTTCTAAGTATATATTTTCATCAAAAAAATGAACAGGATTCAACACTCCATGCATGTATATGCAATCATGATAAGAAATACAGACCAGAAAACTTAAATGAGAGGCCAACTCAGAAAAATGAATCATCACTATGGAAGAAAACGTTAACCAGTGGAAGTGAGTATGACCCTCCATGGGAGACATCCCAACGATCTGAGCAGACTAGATGTTGATAAGGAAACATCGAGCACCTGACTGAGAGTTGAAGAACTCTTCTCAGAAACATAGGGGTTCCTTGCAGAAATACAGGACAAGGTGGTTAACTAAAAGAAAGGAAAAAATCAAAAATACATGCAATACAAACAAACAAGGCAATAAATGCAGAAAGTACTGAGACACAGTCCAACACATTCCAGGATCCTGCAGCAGTTGAACTCAATCTGATTACTTATGCAGGTACAATCAAGTGGAAAATATCATTCACCAAAATCTTGCTTTAAAATACAAATTCATGAATGACCACCATAACTTCATTAAAGCACCATAAATTCAAGCCTGATCCAGTGAGGGACAGAATTTCACAATTTATATAATAACCAATACATTATTACAGATAGGATAACCTAAAATAAATATCCGGATATACTACAGGATAACCAAGCAGGAACAACTCCCTCAATAGATATAACCATTCTCAACACACACATGTTCCTC
This sequence comes from Hemitrygon akajei, assembly GCF_048418815.1. Lineage (NCBI taxonomy): Eukaryota > Metazoa > Chordata > Chondrichthyes > Myliobatiformes > Dasyatidae > Hemitrygon > Hemitrygon akajei. The sequence continues at coordinate 114,076,452 of NC_133135.1, read as the reverse complement.
GACCAATGGGGCACTCCACCACAGGTATTACTTGCGTCATCGGTCAGGCATCCGAATAATTTTCCCTGTAAATCAGCTTCAAAAATGTTGCTACTCTGACATCTGTAGTCACGCCCCGCTGCTGATTCCCTTCTCCTCATCATACATTCTTATCCTGACCTTCATCCGGAGCCCGAAACTCTGACCTGTGCAGACCCGCCTCTGGTTTCTGACCCTGCTTCATTGAACATCCAACTAATAGTTTCCCGTTCTGTTTGCAGTCTTCGGACAGTGGTGTTTTCTAACAACCCTTTAGAAGCAGGGAAAATGACCCATAATGTGGAAATGAGCCCTGAATAAGGAGGTTAACTCCCAATGCCATTCTTCCTCAGCCCAGAGATTTGAGGGGCGAAGAACATCTCAGACAGAACTGCAGTCAGCTCGACTTCTTCAGTCTGCAAAAAATTCAAGTAAAAGCTCTTCACCCACAGAGTGGTGACTGGAACCCATCCCACAGAGAGAGCGAGAGGGGAACAACAGGGGAGGATTTAAAAGAACTGTCATGGAACAGAATCACTGGCCGGATCCAGCAGGCCTGAGTACACTAGTTGTGTTATAAATTCACTAAGTACCAAATATGGAGTTTAAAATAGAACTGATTTATTTATCACAGATGCAGAATATTAAACTCCAGTGCCAATACAGGTGAATGTGCAGCAAAAGAAACTCCTCCCATGCCCAGTGACCAGGGTGCAGAACTGGGTGTGGTGAGCAGCAGCAATAATTGCAGAGTTAAGCACCGACAGTCACTCTCGAAATAGCATTCAGCAGTGGCGATGGACAAATATCCAGCATGCAGCTTATTGAAACTTTCTCCCCAGTGTGAACTCAGTAGTGTGACACAAGTATAACATGCTGATGTAATGGCCTCTCTGTGACGTTTCACTGCTTAGATAATGGCTTCTCTGTAGCAGCAATGTCTAGGTTACGACTAGAGATAACAGAGTTTTGGAGTGCGGGACTATCCAATGAGAGAAATGTTCTTTCTTGTGCGTCTGGAAGAGAGATTATCGTGGTCTTTTGCCGGGGAGAGATGAGAAGATGCAAATGAAGAAAGTGGGCCCTTTTTCTTTTTTTTTGTTTTCTTTACTAACCCTATAGTCAAAGTAAGAATTATAAATCTCAATCGTTTAATTACATATTGTGTACTGTCTGTTATTTTGGGGTACTGATTAGTAACATCATGCAGCATCCACCCAAACAAGATTGCTTAAGTTGGGCCGGGCTGGGGGAGCTATCACCTCCTATATTAAGCTGCTAGCTGAAGCGAGAGGTAGATAAGGTTAGATGACTGAGAGAATCACTTCCCACATTCGCAGCAAGAGAACGGCCTCTCCCCAGTGTGAACACAATGATGCATATTTGGTTGAGAGAATCTTCCCAAAGTCTGCGCAGGAGATCGACCTCTACTCAGTGTGAACTCGCTGGTGTGTAAGTAGATGAGATGACAGAGTGAATCCCTTCCCACAGACTGAGCAGGTGAATGGCCTCTTCCCAGTGTGAACTGATTGGTGTGTCAGTAGATGAGATGACTGAGTGAATCCTTTCCCACATTCTGAGCAGGTGAACAGCTTCTCTCCAGTGTGAATTCGCTGATGTACTTTCAGATGAGTTGAAGAAATGAATCCCTTCCCACAGTCTGAGCAGGTGAACGGCTTCTCTCCAGTGTGAACTCGCTGATGTACCTTCAGTTGAGATGACTGAGTGAATCCTTTCCCACAGTCTGAGCAGGTGAATGGCTTCTCCCCAGTGTGAACTCGCTGATGTACCTTCAGATGAGATGACGAAGTGAATCCCTTCCCACAGTCTGAGCAGGTGAATGGCCTCTCCCCAATGTGAACTGACTGGTGTGCTTGTAGGCTACCGAACTGTGTGAATCCCTTCCCACAGTCTGAGCAGGTGAACGGCTTCTCTCCAGTGTGAACTCGCTGATGTACCTTCAGTTGAGATGACTGAGCGAATCCTTTACCACAATCTGAGCAGGTGAATGGCCTCTCCCCAGTGTGAACTCGCTGATGTACCTTAAGTTCGGATGACTGAATGAATCTCTTCCCACAGTCTGAACAGCTGAACGGCCTCTCTCCAGTGTGAACTCGCTGATGTACCTTCAGTTGAGATGACGAAGTGAATTCCTTACGACAGTCTGAGCAGGTGTATGGCCTCTCCCCAATGTGAACTGACAGATGTGCTTGTAGGCTACCTAACTGTGTGAATCCCTTCCCACAGTCTGAGCAGGTGAATGGCTTCTCTCCAGTGTGAACTCGCTGATGTACCTTCAGTTGAGATGACTGAGTGAATCCTTTACCACAGTCTGAGCAGGTGAATGGCCTCTCCCCAGTGTGAACTCGCTGATGTACCTTAAGTTCGGATGACTGAGTGAATTTCTTCCCACAGTCTGAGCAGGTGAACGGCCTCTCTCCAGTGTGAACTCGCTGGTGTACCTTCAGATGAGATGACCGAGTGAATCCCTTCCCGCAGTCTGAGCAGGTGAACGGCCTCTCTCCGGTGTGAACTCGCTGATGTACCTTCAGTTGAGATGATTCAGTGAAACCCTTCCCACAGTCTGAGCAGGTAAACGGCCTCTCTCCGGTGTGAACTCGCTGATGTACCTTCAGTTGAGATGATTCAGTGAAACCCTTCCCACAGTCTGAGCAGGTAAACGGCCTCTCTCCGGTGTGAATTCGCTGATGTACCTTCAGATGAGATGACTGAGTGAATCCCTTCCCACAGACTGAGCAAATGAATGGCCTCTCTCCAGTATGAACTCGCTGATGTACCTTCAGTTGAGATGATTCAGTGAATCCCTTCCCACAGTCCAAGCAGGTGAATGGCTGCTCCCCAGTGTGAACTGACTGGTGTCTCAGTAGGTGAGATGACAAAGTGAATCCCTTCCCACAGTCTGAGCAGGTGAATGGCCTCTGCCCAGTGTGAACAGACTGGTGTTTTTTCAGTTGGGATGAGCAAGTGAATCCCTTCCCACAGTCCGAGCAGGTGAACGGCCTCTCTCCGGTGTGAACTCGCTGATGTACCTTCAGCTTAGATGAGCAAGTGAATCCCTTCCCACAGTCCGAGCAGGTGAACGGCCGCTTCCCAGTGTGAACTCGCTGGTGAGCCATTAGGTCAGGTGACCGAGTGAATCCTTCCCCACAAATTCCACAGATGACCAGCCTCTGCCCAGTGTGAACTGACTGGTGTGTCCACAGGTGGGATGATCGGCTGAATCCTTTCTCACACACAGAACAGGTGAATGGTCTTGCCCAGTGTGAACTTCCTGATGTACCTTCAGTTGAAATGACCGACTGAATCCATTCCCACTGTCTGAGCAGATGAATGCATTCCCCTCTGTGTAAAATGACAGGCACGCCAGTCAGTCAGATGATCGAGTGAATCCCTCCCCACAGTCTGAGCAGGAAGGATGATTGATTGAATCCCTTGCTCCACTTCTTAAATATCTGGACTGAGACAGCAAAACTGGTGTGTTCTGTTCGAGATTCCCGTAGACAAATTCCTTGTCATTTTTAACCTGTAAAAAGATTTACAAAATCCATCAATGGGTGTAGGACAACATTTCAGAAGAGATCACTTGAGTTGTCAAGATGTGATCTGGCATCACACTGTTACAGTGAAGTTCAACCCAAGTTGGAGAGAGAAATCATCTTTTAACTGGCCATCAAATTCTCTGGTGCTCTTCCTGTCTCTATAAGAATGGGGCATTTCTGCCATCATCAATCTGCAACTTGGCTCAGTTTGACTCTCTCCATTGGTATTATTCCCTGTTCCCACTGAGCTGCATGGGTTCCTGGCCCCACAGTAACTGAAACACTCTCAAAAAGCCGGCAGTGCATTCCACACACCCACCACTCTCTGTGTAAAAAACTTACCCCTGACATCCCCTCGGTATTTATTTCCAAGCACCTTAAAACTATGCCCCCTTGTGTTAGCCATTTCAGCCCTGGGATAAAAATCTCTGGCTATCCACATGATCAATGCCCCACATCATCTTATACACCCAAAAAAGGCTCTAAACATAAACAAGGAAAATATAAATTGCTTTGCGGATTTGTTAGAAGTATTCAAAAATTATGAGGGTACAGATAGGGTAAATGCTAGTAGTTTTTTCCACTGAGGTTGGGTGGGATGACAACCAGAGGTCATGGGTATGGTGAAAGTTTAACGGGAACATTTGGAAAAGCTCTTTACTGAAGTGGTCGTGAGTGTGTGGAATGAGATGCCAGCACAAGTGGTGAATATGAGCTCAGTTTCACCATTTAAAAGAAGTTTGGATGGGAACCTGGATGGTAGGGGTATGGAGGGCGATGGTCCTGGTGCAGGTAGTTGCATTAGATAGCTTAAATATGTTTTCGGCAGTGACTAGATGGGCGAAATAGCCTGTGTCTGTACTGAACTTCTCCATGATTCCATGACAGAGAAGCTGGCCAAACTTGTTTGGAAGGGAGAAGGTAGGAGCGACAACAGAGCAGCAATGGTTGGAGTTTCTGGGAGCAATTCAGGAACTGAGTGATCGATACATCCCAAAGAGTTGGAAACATTGGAAAGGCGGGAGGACACAACCATGGCTGAAATGAGAAGCCAAAGTCTACATAAAAGCCAAAGAGAGGGCAAGGAAAAGAGCAAAAACTATAGGGAATCTTTTAGAAATCAACAGAAGATAACTTAAAAATAAGTCAGATGAGCTAAGGGCATGGAATCATGATATTGTAGTCATTAATATGTCTTGGTAGCAGCCAACATTCTGAGGCATTTTGAGGAACAAAATATCCGGGGCCTCAATATCTCTTGAAAACCAAGGTTTCCTGCACCAGTTACCTTTCAGCTTTTATTTTGGCAGGCACATACAAACTCTACACCCTCAAAATTTCACTTCAGAAGGCCTCCCACTTACAAGTACTCTTCTGCCAGAAAACAGCCAGTCCCAAACCACACTTCTCAGATCCTTTCTGAAACCATCAAAATTGACCTTTCTCCAATTTAGAATCTCAACCCGTGGTCTAGACCTCTTTTTTTCCACATTTACTTTGAATCTCATGGGATTATGATCACTAATTTCTGTCACCGGCCCTGAATCATTTCCAAACAGTTTATTGCACACTTCTACGTTGGGAATTCTATGTACTGATTAAGGGCACATTTGACAAACTCTACCCCATCTAGTCCTTTTACAGTATGGGAGTCCCAGACAACATCTGGAAAGTTAAAATCACTTACTGAAACAACCTTTGTTTCTTGGCATGGTCTGCGATCTCTCTACAAATTTGTTCCCCTGAATCCCTCAGACTGTAGGGTGCAAACAAGTCCCAATAATGGCTACAATATCATAATTCCCTGTCCTGAGCTCATCTGGCTTTCCTATGATGGTTCTTGCATTGTGATATACATAGCTCAGCACATTCATCGCACCATGCTCAACCATTTTATTGCTGACTCTATCGGTCTGAACAACATCTGACTGGTGTCAAGAAAACAAACTCTCCCTCATTGTCACAAAAACAAAGGAGCTGATTGTGGATTACAGGAGTAATGGAGACAGGCTAACCCCTGTTGACATCAATATATCTGGGGTTGAGAGGGTGAACAGCTTTAAGCTCCTCGGCATAAATGTCACATTATCTGTACATATCAGCTGTGTTGTGAAAAGAGCCCAGCAGCACCTCTTTCACCTCAGATGGTTGAAGAAGTTTGGGATGGGGCCCCAAATCCTAAGAACTTCCAAAAGGACACAATTGAGAGCATCCTGACTGGCTGCATGACTGCCTGGTATGGGAACTGTACTTCCCTTAATCACAGGACTCTGCAGAGAGTGGTGCAGACAGCCCAGCGCATCTGTAGATGTGAACTTCCCACTGTTCAGGACATTTACAGAGACAGGTGTGTAAAAAAGGGCCCAAAGGATATTCACCACAACCGCAAACAGTTCGTGCTGCTACCATCCAAGGAACGGAAACACAGCAAAAGGACCAACGGATTCTGGTGAGGAATTGAGGATATTTTAAAAAATCATTTTGAACCTACATAACCTCTGGCTAAAAAATTAATTGAGACTGAATAGGAATTTTTGAACTGAAGAAAACTCTGTCTTCAGCGGTTCGGTAAGAAAGGCTCATTACCAGCTCTGCGGCTTGCAGAGAGACACATTGAGAGCTGATAACATTATACATTGTAACCTCGTTAGTTGATAACATTATACATTGTACCCTCATTTGAGTAAAGGGAGGAGGACTCGCCGATAAGAACAGGAATGTAATTAAGTCAGGGCCTTGCAAAGGGAATAACTGATAAGGACTGGACAGTACATCCACCTGTAGTTAAAACCTTGATTTGGCTAACTCTCTTATCAAAGTAATTAAGTTTTGCACCAACAGACTTGGTGGACTAACCAGTTCAAATAATATCTTGCAATAGTAATTTATGGGGCTCACCATGTATAAATATATGTCTGTAACCTGACTAAGTCAGTCCACTTGTCAGATGGTGGCAGTGCTTACGTGCCTTCCCTTTGACCACTGGGTCTCAAACTCCTGTAGGAGAATGCGCAATAAACTCTGGTGATGTTAAGAATCTGGTCTCCCGAGTTTTATTCAGATTCAACTTTAACATTCAGCATCACGAACAGGATCCCAAGCAGACAGGCTGAGTATGCAGCTGGACCACTCTGGGGACTGCGGGGACCGACCAGGCGCCCAAAAGGTATTTTACCTTTTGTCAATCTCTGTTAGTTCCTTTGGAGGTACAGTCCCTTGTCCAAGGCTGATTAAATACCTTGACAGGATTGGGAAAGAATCTGTCGGGAGACTCATATAAGGCAGGCAAAATTTTACTAAGTGGGCAGGAGGCAGATGTGCCGAGTAAATTTATTAATTGAGCAGGAGGTGTCAGCCGGGTAAATTTATGAAGTGGGCAGGAGGTGCCAGCAGAGTAAATTTATCTGACTGTTAATTAAGCAAGAGGATTTGTGCCGGGTAAATTACTTAGAGAACATGGGTCAATTGCAGTTGATTGATACGAGTGGGCCAGGAACAGCCCGACACAATATGTGTGAGAGTTTTCCAGACAAGGAAAAAGATTTGCGAATGTTGAGTGCAGCGCTGAATAAGAAATTGGGGAACAAAATGTGGCCACTGCACGGGGCACCTGGGTTATACCTCATGAAAACAAGCAGTAAATTTGATGTGGAAAAAGAACTGTGGAAATTGTTGAAAAGGGAATGGAAGGAAAAGGCAGAAGTAAAGTGGAACAGTATATTATTAGCAAGTTGGAGGAATAATGCATGTGACAAAGGGATAGAGGTACTGCAGAAGGAACTCCAAAGGTTGGGAAACACTAAAAGCGGAACGTGAATGGGTGGATGGGCGCTGAAAACGACAGCAAGAAGAACAATGTAAGCAAATTAAGGGCAGGCTAGATAGGAGAGAAGGGCAGGAACATCAGTCCAAAGTTCTAGCGGATAGGGAAACAAGGGATCCCGAATCCATGTCTGGCATACCGACCCTGTTTGAGGACAGTGAACGTGATGAGAAGTGGGCGCCCACCTTACCCCCCCCACTCCACCTTACCAGGGGCCAAGTGTACCCAGTGCCCCCGAACCCCAATCCTCCCAGTACTCAGATACAGTGGCCGCTCGAGTAAAACAGCAGTGGCAGGGAAGGGGAGGTCCCTATACCCTGAGATCCAAAAGGGAATACCGAGGATTATTCCGAGACAGGGAGGGCAGAATCCAATAAAACCCCAGAGTTAATGTCTCCACCAAGACAACTGCCCATCCAAATGCTGCCCAATCCACGAGCAGGAGGAGGGACAGCCCTCAGTGATTCCTGTGTATGTATCCTGGAAGCCTCAAGAAATGATAATGATCATGAATCAGGCCACAGACAGAAAAGGAAACACAGCACAGTTTGTTCAGTATGTCCGCAGTACAAGATTTATTCGGTCTCTACTGCATGATTCTCTCAGCTGATGAGGGACGGAAATGGAAGGCAGAATTGAGACACCAACCTATCAGGAGTTACAGGCAGGAAACCATAATGAGAATGAACAGTCAGACCAGATTCAAGCCTTGGAAAGGGCTTTACGGCAACCTGTGAACATCACTAAAGTACGTGAATGCAAACCTAAACCTGGAATTGGGACCCGACTATTGGGAGCAATTTGTGGCCTGTTGCAGCACTTTCACAAGAGACCAAGCCTTTAATGATGGGAATCTGTCCCCCCAGTTTAATGCCTTATTGCTCCAATGCTTACCAACTAAGGTAGCCAACATGATTAAAACAAATAATATGGATTGGCCTGACAATGACTGAAATCAAATGTGACGAGCTTTGACATATTATTGGGACCCGGCTATCGAATCCCAATCAACCCTGAAGGGAACTGAGATTAAAGGTGAATATGTTCAGCTGGAAGGAGGATGCAAGTGGGCTATATCTGGGGTTCAGAAATGGGAACAAAAACCTACTAAAGGACAAGTGGGGACAACGACCTGTTTAGAAATTGACAGGCAAGGAAGCTTCCTACCATGAGTACCACACCTCAGGAAGAGCCCAATGTAATGTTGCAATTTGCGGGGCTTCCAATTCAGTTTATGATTGATATAGGGGCAACCACAAACACTCTCGATCAGGAAATAGTATCGGAAAAGGGATTCCAGCTATCAGACACTACAATCACTCTGTCTGGGTTCGAAGGCACGGAACGCACGTACTCGCATAGCCAGCTTCCCCAGTTTCTGACCACCCCCCCCCCCCGGTGGTGGGCAGTTAATCTGGACTCCACTACGTTTGAACTCCTTCCGCCAGCGGCCAACCCTCATGTGACGGGGTGCTGAACTGAGAAAAGCCAATATTATGCAGCCTTCGAGGGACAGAAGTTCCACGTTACAGCGATTGGAGAGGTTAAAGGTAGAGAGGGCAGTGCATTACTGGCCAAAGTTCTGGAATTCCTTTGGCAACAGACAGGACTGGTGGTTCCCCATACCACCGTTAGGGTTTGCCCTGGGTTCAAGCCAAAGAGCCTAGGGTTCCTTGCCTACACCCTGATGAAACAAGCTTCCAGCACCAAGGGAGACTGGTAAGACTTAGCCACCGGACAATTCCGATACTGGAAGGAGTCTGAGATGAAGACAGGACATCTGGTAAGACATTCTTTTAATATTGACCGAACCTAAGACGTTGTACCCTATCTCTGGGCAATTTCAGGCCATGAAGTCGGCTGCACCAACAACCCCCATCTGGATCACCGTGAAAGGACAGACTCTCCCATCCCTTACGCAATACCCCCTCAACCCGAAGCAACATTTTACGAGGATGGAAGCTCTTTTGCAGATCCAACAGGAAAACGATATTCTGTCTATGGGATATTGACGGACAGTGAAGTAATTGAGCAGGCTTCTTTTGAAGCAGCTGTCTCTGCCCAGAAGGCTGAGCTGTTTGATTTGACTCGTGCCTGTATCCTAGCCAAAAGTGCAAATGTTTACACAGACTCCCGCTATGCATTTGGAATTGTACATGACTATGGGATCTCTGGGAACATGGAAATTCCTGACTTCCTCTGGCCACCCCATTAGTAATGCCATCTTTGTAAACAACTTAACCCTAATGCGAGTTTTGGGTATTATTAAATGTGCAGCCCACACCCGCATTTTCGACTGGGTCACTAAAGCCAATGCTTTAGCAAATAAGACGGTGAAAAGTGCGGCACAATCCTCGGTAGTTGTCATCCCCTCGGATTCCCGTCAAGCAACCTTCCGTGACTTAAGCAGAACGGGTTTGCCAGACATGCGAGAGGTATGTACTTTTCAGGGGGACATCTCTGAGGAGGAGCGCAAACTGTAGTCCCAGATGGGGTGCCAGAAGGACCCCAACCTAGGTTTTTGGATCACTCCAGCGGGACAGGTTTGTGTTCCTACACAGTTTTTTACCAATATTGGTTAATTATATACATAATTGTACACACCTGGGAGAGGGAATGGTTGGTAATCTGTACCCGAACACCGGGTAAGACTCCCTTGACAGGTGGACCTTTTTCGTGTCTACAAGTTGATTTTATTGTACTGCCTAGAGTACATTGCTATAAATACAGCTTAGTTATTATAGATGTGTTTAGTAGATGGATTGAAGCTATTCCAACTACCAATAATACTGCTATGACTGTTGTGAAAGTATTATTACGGGAAATAACTCCCAGGTACGGCCTGCCAGAGATGCAGAGCTCTGACAATGGCCCACACTTTGTGGCGAAAGTAAATGAAGGGGTATGTAACGAACTAGTTATCAAGCAACAATTCCTCTGTGTACACCACCCACGGGCCACTGGTATAGTGGAAAGAGCCAATGGCACTCTGAAGAGTAAATTGGCCAAACTAACAGCGGAGACTGGACTCACTTGGTTGAAGGTCTTACCTTTAGCCCTATTCCACATGAGGGTTACCCCACAGGGGAAAACAGGGTTGTCACCAACTGAAATCATTTTTGGACAGTCCATGAGGACACTCTGGGGATGAAGACCTTGAGTACCATTGCTCACAGAAGGTCTACCAGCAAAATTGTATATGCATACCCCAGGGGAAGAGATGGGGAAATATATATGCCAACTAACCAAAATTCTCCAAGCATTACATTCACAGATACAACAGGCTTACCAAGAAGCGAATTACCCCGCAGAGAGGAGGGACTATCCCACCATAGAACCTGGGAATTTTGTCCTGATCAAGAACTGGGATTGAGGGAAACTCAGACCTCAGTGGAGAGGACCATATCAGGTGTTACTGACCACTCCCACTGCTGTGAAACTGAATGGGCAATCTCGGTGGATACATCGAACAGACTGCAAACATGTTACTGAAGGAAGTGAGTAGAAGGACTCTGTCGGACTAAAGGAAAATATATAGTTTGATAGTGGTGTTCGTGTTTACGTCTTTGAGAGGGCTCACCCTAACATCCAGTGGCCCCTATGTTAACACCTTTCTGTCTCTCTGTCACACCGATGCCAAACAGGTAGAACTAGGGGCCTACTGGGTTTGTGCCAGAATTCCACAACATGGTAAAACTATGATTCCAATGTCAGTAATCCCGCTTAACCAGAGTGAAGAACTCTCAGCCTGGGTTTTCTCAACTAACAACCGGGGGAAGTGAGGTGAGGAACTGTGGTCCAGTCAGAGGTGACTGTGGCTGTCAGTGTTTTGAGGGATGGTATCTCAGGCCCCCACCAAATGAAACTTCCTATACTGGGAAACATTTATCCTGGCCACACTTACAGGTGACCAGCAGCAGAGAGGAATAACTGAGACTGAGCGATTTTGGATTATCACTTTTCTCTCCTATGGAGTAGCCAAGAATTCACGAGAGATAATCAATTTGGCTACAGCACTTGAGGAGCTGGCCACAATACTGCAGGGGCCCTGACAGAAGCACAGGCCCAAGTAACAGAAATAACCACTGAAATGATTGCAATCTGGCAAACAGTCCTGCAGTATCGTATGGCTTTAGATTTTATCCTAGCTGAGAAAGGGGGAACTTGCGCTATTATTGACACAGAATGCTGCACCTATCTCCCTGATGAGTCTACTGTTACGAATATGCCACAACTCTGAGGGGCTGAAGGGTACAAAGTAGCCCTCTCCTTTTTGAGAATCGCAAGATCGCTATTAATTTGGGTCTGGGACCCAGGAAATGAGAGAGAATCCTCAAGGTTTTGGAATGTGTCCTGGCCTCAGTGAGACAAAGCCACGGATAACGGCCATTGTGTATTGAGTACTGTACTATTTATTGAAGCCCTCAGGGGACGACCAGAGTGGGCTGGTTGAGGGATTGCATCATCCCAACCTGATTGACATCTGAGACCCCATGAGTAAGGATAAAAGAGGGTCTGGGGAACAACCCCTTTAGACACACCAGGAGAAATGCTAGAAATCCCGTGACAGCGTTTAATAGCGACAGCCAGTGGGGGGCTCGCGTGCGTCCTTTTCCCTTGCCCGGGAATTGGCGGCCTTACCACGGAAGAACGGCTTAGCTAAAGAAGAGGCCACCAGTGAACGGCCACACCAACAAAATTCCAAAGGATCGAAATCATAAAAAGGAAAGCCGGCAAGTTTCTAAAAATCTCTCTCTCTCCAACAAAAGGCTGCAACCTGAATGAACTGAGTGACTTTTATATTTCCATCGGACAATACATTATCCCCTAGACAACGATAGAGCTTATTTCTTATTGATTATTATTATACCCGCACTTTTAGATTTAGTATTGACGACGTATATTATCTGTATGTTTGCATTGATATTATTTTTGTGTATTTTTACTAATAAATACTGTTAAAAATAGTACCATCAGACTTCAACGGACCTCTCTATCTTTGCTGGTAAGTAACCCAGTTACGGGGTTCGTAACACTACTAACACTACATCTCTCTACGAGCACATTGCCAAGGAGACTGACAGCATCAAGAAAGTAGGGCAGGATTTACACGGGTTCACCGAACCGTTGAAATGGTGGTCTTCGAAGGCCTGTCTGGTAACATGTGGGGCATGATATTGCATTATGGCCTAAAAGTTGTACATATCATTGTTATAATTACTGTTGTACACTGTTTTTACCCACTGATGTCAATGCTGTAGTCAGGCGCTTTCTCTGTAAAAAAAAATTACTGCTTTGTTGATCATGTAATAATCAAAAGGAAGGAATGATAAAGTACGTAAAAGAGTTAACACTTCATTAAACAATAGCAGCCTGGTTTTCTGAAAGAAACTGATGATCAACAGATGTGCTAAACCATGCTGAGCCATATTTCTTCTCGAGGAAAGCTAGCTGATGCTTCAGGATGCTTAACTCCTTGTGCACTAGTGCGTAGAGATAGGACAGCTTCAGTCTGTTCTGTGTGTGTAAGCCATTATGGCTATTTTGAAACTTGTCTTTAGAGGCTCTCATGTAGTAAATAACTTTGGCTCCAGCCTGTCTTGTGTGGGGGGTATCTGGACAGATATATCTGTGGTGTAAGGGGAATTGTTAGTCAGTTAGTCGTCATAGACTGTTCCTGTTTGAGCGACTAACTGAGTAAGTCCCGGGTGCATGGAATAAAGAGTTTGTACTTATACCGTCTCTGAGTGACTTTATCTGAATTTGACTTCCACAGAATGGGAGTGGTTTTAAAGGGCTGGGCTGCTGGAAGCACGTTTCCAGAACTTGAGTGATTGCAGATGGGTTTGACAGAGGCATAACTGGTTCTTCTGGGCACATTCAGTCTCACTCCAACTGTTTCCTACTTTCCAGTGTACAGGTATGTAATCTCTAAAGGACCAGAGTTTGAGTAAGTGAGACTCACCAAACTTTCTCCTGACTAAATCACTGGAATCTCCGAGTCAGATAGGTCCTCTCCAGTTGATGCTGTCTATACTTGGGCTGGTTCACTTGTTGCTGTTCCCCCGTCTTCAGTTGTGGTTTGCTTCCAGTTGGGGTTTTTCTTCCAATTAATCTCTTACCCCAGGTCTAACTTTAACATGAAAGATAATGAAGCGCATTAACAATAGAAAGGAGGACCAAACATTTCTGCTTAATGTTACTAAGAACAAAACTCACTGAAATTTAAATGTTGAAGGCAGATATAATGATCTCAGTGAACAATCTTTTATTTTCCCTCACACGTCACAAAACGAAATGGGATAAGAAGGAGCCATCATTGAGTCATGGTAAGACATAAGACACAGGAAGAGAATTAGGTGATTCGATCCATCTGGTCTGCCCCACCATTCAACCATGGCTGATTTTTATTCCAACACTATATTCCTGCCTTCCTCCTGTAACCCTGAAGCTACTTAGCAATCATGAACATATTAATCTCTGTCATTTATGTACCCAAACGGCAACCTCAACCAACCTCTACGGCAACAAATTCCACAGATCAGACATTTCTTTGCCCCAAAATTTTTCTCATCTCAGTTTTAAAAGGAAGCATCTTTATTCTGAGACTGTGCTGTCAGATCACAGACTCTCCGTCAAATGGAAACATCCTCTCCATGTCCGCTGTATCCAGGCTTTTCAGCATTTGGTAGGTTTACAACCATACATCCCGCCACAACCCCCACCGTCCCTCTGAACTCCATTAAGCACAAGTCCAGAATCATCAAATGCTCCTCATACATAAAGCCGATCATTCCTGAGATTATTCATGTAAACCTCGTTAGCAACAACTGTACTGAACACATTTCCAGGAATAACAGAAAACTGGTACCAGGATAACTTACAGGGAAATATTGTGCTTTCTTTACTGTTCTACTATCACAGAACAGGCCACTCCATTACCAGGTTAAAACAGGTCTATTTCAGGAAATATAAACCATTTCAGGGTGAATGTAATAAAAAGAAACTGGAATTACCAGAAACGCTCAGCAGTTAAGGAACAGCTGTGGGGAGAGGAACAAACTTTACAATTCAGGTTTTACAAACATTTTCAGATTTTAGTGCAGATCTCCAGTAACTTGAGATTCTGCTTGATGTCCACCGATTGGCAGACAGGTGACAGTGAGGGGGGGAATTTCCAAACACAGTTTGAACACCAAACTCACGGGTCTGTTTCTACTGTGTAAACAAGGAACAGCCCATTTACTCATAGCCTCTCCCTGTGAGGATGGAATGGGAACTCATCCTCTCCTCAGTCATTGCTTCCAAAGGAACTCCAGAAACAAATATCTGATCCCAGACCAGAAATACTCACTCAACACCTCATAAACCCTAGCAGCTCAATCCCTGGGTCCATTTTACCTGGATCAAAAACTGTGATATCCCAGGACCCAACCTCACAGAGTTACACAGCTGAATCGGCCACTCACCGACCCTGACAGTCTCACACATCAACCCCGCATCTCACACTGGGTAGTGCAATCCAGGGTTTCCCCACAACCAATGTCCAGCTGCTCGAAATTTCTACTTCATTGTAGAAGAACAACCATCCAGCCCCATCTGTAGAAGCACTAACCAAAGTCAAAGCCAAAACACTAACAGTTCCATATGCCTGGAATGTAGATCACAGGATTATAGCCCAAGCATCAACTCTCCCAGTACCCTTTGCTGACAGTGAAATGCTGCAGTGTGTCAGCCAGTCAGAGTTCAAAAACTAGCACCTCCACACCAATGCACATCAGAACTGGTACCTGATGACCCTCTGGCATTCCAGCTAACAAAAACCGATTCTGGAAGTAACTCAGTGAGGCCAAAGGTGCAAAAGAACACTTCACAATGAAGACACAGGTTAGAAGAAAGATTGCTGATAGATAACATTGAGGCGGTGGGATACAGGCTGGACGGAGGTTGACCCAGTTGGGCAGGGATGAGTAGATGGAACCTGGTGGGAGAAGGGATCAAGGACAATCACTGATGGTCCTCCAGCAATACACAGATACTGAATTTATAGTACATACTACTGTATAAAAGATTCTAAAATGACAAAGTTAGAACAAACAATAAGAAATCTACCATCTATACTTTGACCCTCACCAAATTTTTATCAACACAGTATAGAAAGTTTCCCATCCAGACACTTCACGCTTGCATGGTAATTGCTCTGCCCATGACTGTGAGGAACGACAGAGATCTTTGGATACAGATCAGCACATCACAGAAACCATTCTCCCTCCTAGACTTCCCAGTCCCTCGGTACAGCAGGCAGTGAAATCAAAGATCCCCACAACCTGGAACATTCTCCTTTCTCACCCACCCTAATCGGGGAGAAGACACAACAGCCATAAAGCTCAAGGACAAATGTGAGGAGCCTCAAGAAGCGAGGAGAGTTGGAGCAAGTTAACGGGACTCAGTGGCCAACATCAGATTTCCCAACACAACATGGAGGAAGCATCACCACCCACCCAGGGACTGTGTACACACACCACGTGATCTTGCGTCACAAAGCAGAGGGCGGGGCAGATCTGCAGCACACAGCCTCACATGACCTGTTGGTGGGTCTCCCATTTCAATTCTGTGGAAATAGATGACAGCCTGGGCTCCTGGTTTGGATCATTCAATGCAGATTGAATGAAGTCTACACATTTTTGATGAGCCCAGATAACTGGGTACTAAATGAGTAATTGGCCCACAGTTCAGGGCTCACGGCCAACATCAGATCTCCCCGCTCAGGACCGGTCTCAATACTCACCGATGGGAAAGTGATATCTTCGGCCCGCAAACAGTCATCCCGACCCCCAGGTCCCAGATGCAGGAAGCAAGGGCACTTTCCCAATCCCACAGATGATCCACTTCAGCACTGAGCGGAAAGGAAAACACCGCCCATCCAGAGACAGTGAGCATGCGTGAAGTGATTGTTACATCTGCGGTTAAATGGGAGGGTCAAACAGGATCACGCGACTGCTGGGGTCTCCCATCACCCCAGACAGAGCGCACCAGCTACCCACCACTCTGTGGAAATAAACAAACGAAGGGTCTTGGCCCGAAACGTCGACATTGCTTCTCCCTATAGATGCTGCCTGGCCTGCTGTGTTCCACCAGCATTTTGTGTGTGTTGTTTTAATTTCCAGCACCTGCAGATTTCCTCGTGTTTGCCTTATAACATTTGCTAGTAATGGGGCAAGCATAACGCTTGGTGTCAAATCTGGTGTTGCTACAATTCTCAAAGAACATTACCCTAATGTGACAATTTGGCACTGTCTTAATCACAGATCAGAACTTGCAGTCGGTGATTCGGTGAGAGAAGTTCATGGAATAAATCATTTTCAATCGTTTATGGACAAATTGCACTCTGTTTACAGTCGATCACCTCTAAATCAAAAGGAATTGTCTGAATGTGCCTCTCAACTAGAACAGCAAATTTACAAAATAGGCCATGTTCTGAGCACCAGGTGCATAGCTAGCTCATTTCTGCAGTGTGGCAAAATGATGAAGCACTGTTTTTTCATTTCCAAAAAGCAATGAAGGATGAAACAAGATCTGGGAGTGATTGAAAAACCTATGAAGGTCTGTTGAAAAGACTCTTCAGAACAGTTTCTATTGGACTTAGCTCTGACGTATGACACGTTGCATGAACTTGGTTTACTGTCAGAGTGTTTACAGAAATGCACTACTATGATTGTTTATGGAGACAAACTGATCCAACGGACCATAAGATCACTGCATGGACTCAAAGAGCAACCTGGTACAAAAAGTCTGGAAGCTCAAGAGACAGTTAAAAAGGGCACGTTTGAAGAAATTACCTTAACATGCAAAAACAAAATTGTCTCCATTAATTATCTACAGTTTCTTACTACGCTTATAAACAATTTGCAGCACCGTATCTTCACGGCAACATCCTTGAAAGGTTCTCAAACTTCTAAACCTCGAAGGATGTATAAATCCCTGATCAATGAAATGTGTGTCCTTGATAAAGAAAACTGGCCTGCTGAAATAATGCCTAATTATGGAGAAGCTGCAATATCATCTTTCTGTAAGAGGTTTAAACTTACTTCTTCTTCCGTAATAAATGCATTCAGAGATTATGTGGAGGATCGTAAAAAGCCACATCCCCTAAGATTTATTCCCATTACTGAGCTGTTCACAAGTTATTCCTATTAGTACTGCTGAGTGTGAGAGAGGATTCAGTCACATGAACTTGATAACAACAACACTCAAGGATTCTCATAGATCAGTTATGTTTGTTAAACCACACAGACCTCCTCTAGTTCAGTGGAATCCTGAGCCGTATGTCACATCATGGCTCAGACACCAGAATATGTTACTTCAGACCCCCGAGCACATATTACGCCTGAACCTTTGTGGTAATTATTGTGAAACTTCTCATTGGTGGCATTTGATAAGTAGATAATTACTTTTAAACTGGTAAAATACACGATTACCATCTTTTTCTTACCATGCTTGATAATTATATTTTATGATAATTAGTGAGTGCAACCATGCAATACTTTGCTATATTATTAAATGTTTAATTGTACTAGTTATACACTGAAATGGACTGATATGATAAAATCTTGTTAATGTCTTAACTATCACTATATTTCTGTGGAGATCTGGAATTCATATATTTCTTTCATCTTGGTTTAGTACTTGACATTATAAAAAGCCCTATTCTTTCACACCCAATTTGTGTACCTGCTCATTACATGAATGGGGCAAGGAAGGTGCCCAGTAATGAAATGTATGTGACATACCAGCTGCGATTTATAAGTTTGTGGCCTAAGATGGAAAGAGTCAATTTTAGAAGACCTAGCAATTTTCAATTATCTGAAACAGAAATACCACAAAAGTTATTAAATTCAAATTTTCTGCATAATCACTCAGAGTTGAATTGCACGTGCAGGTACCGAGAGCTGTATAACTTTAGGCCTTCTGCCTTTAGGCCACGAACTTATCAATAACCCATCGTACAGTTCCGGCACCAAAAAAAATTGGCACTGCACCCCTGCTCCAGCCGTCCGGCAGAGCTCGGGCCCGGCCCTTTCCCAATGCAACCGGACCATTTTAACAAAACCCCGGGAAAGGCCCCTAACTCACCGCGCCCGAATACGAAACATTCCGGCAACAGCTGCAGTCGGCACCGCGCATGCGTTTAGCAGGAGGTTCTCCGCAGCGCCACCAGTGGCCGGAGGTCCATGCAGCGCCACCAGCGCCGGAGGCGAGAGGGACAACGATGAAGTAAATCACAAACACGACAGTCTGCAGATGCTGGAAATCCAGAGAGCAACACAAACAAAATGGTGGCGGAAATGCTGGGCAGCATCTATCGAAAAATGTCAACAGTCGACGTTTCTAGTTGAACCCTCCTTCAGAACTGAGATGGAATGGGGGAAATATCTGAATAAAATCGGGCTGGTTGCGGAAATGTCTAGCTGGAAGGTGATAGGTGAAGCCAGGTAGGTGGGAAAGCTCAAGAGCAGAAGAAAATAGAGTCTAATAGGAGAGGAGAGTGGAGAATAGGAGAAAGGGATGGAGCAGTGGACCCAGAGAGAAGTGATAAGCAGGTGAGAGGACGTGAAAAGTCAGAAAGGAAGAGAGGGAGTGGGAGGAAGGGGAGGGGGAGAGATTTGTTCACTGGAAGGAGCAATCGATATTCATGCCATCAGAATGGGGGGGTGGTACTCTGACGGAACATGAGGTGCTGATCCTGGACCCTGAGGGTGGCCTCATCTTGGCACAAGAGGAGGCGATGGGTTGACGAATGGGAATTGGAATGGGAATGTTTGGAAATTGGGAAGGATAGTTCAAAAGTTAACTTATTATCAAAGCATGTATTTATAAAGAACTCTTGAGTTTTTTTCTCCAGAGAGCCACGAAACAAAGTAAGAATATGAAAGTCGTTCAGAGAGAAAAATCAAACTCCCACCCCACCCCCCGCATAAAAAAGAACAGCATCCCGATCATCAACCCCCAAAACCCACCCCTCCCACACAAAAGGGAACAATAACATCGACCCCCCAAAAAAGAACGACCCTACCTCACACAACTGCAGAGGAGATGGTGTCACCGGTGTAGAGGCGGCCGCATCGAGAGCAGTGGACACAATAGGCAGCCCCGGAAGATTCACAGGTGAAGTGTCACCTCACCTGGAAGGATATTTGGACAACGGAGAGAGTTCGGCCGTCTGGCCCTTTGACCGTGACACCCCGAACTCCAAATAAAATTCATCCAAACGAAACTGGGTGAACTTGAATGACCAATAAATATAATTCCTCTCAGCAATCAGCTGTCTCAGTGATTCCCTGACTCTGAGAAGAAGGGATATCTATGGTCCATATTGTCAAGGTATTAAGTTTATCAGTAGTTTGCAGGAACGAGAGGTTTTCTGTTAACTAATACACTGTGTGTGGACCCTGCTGGCAATTCTGGTGTTGTGACCCAAATTGAGACAAACAGCACGCTGCCCACTCCACCAACAACACAGCACAACCGGACACGTAACAGGGGACTTTCCATTACACAACACTGGATTCAGTGATGAAACCCGTGATTAATGTTGTTGTCCCACTGAAATCATAAGAAACATCCATTAAGGTGTTTTTAAATACAAGTGCTCCCCCACAGGTGACGTCACAGAGACCCCCACGCACTTGACGTCACACATGGGCACCGCACACTGGTATCTGCCCTCACGTGCGCGGTGTCTTACATCACCCACACACCGGTGAGCTCGAGCTTTGTCGGTTTAACAGCTGGGCGACTAATCACGTGACCAGTCCTTCCCCCACCGCTGAAAACCAAAGCTCAGGAGCTGCGCTATTCCCATTGGTGCGCAGGAATGTCAATCACTGGTTACAACCAGTCGCAGAGGTGGACCAGCTGAGAGGGCATTTACCGCCGCTCAGTTCATTTCTCCATCCGGGTCAAACTCCCCATGAAAGCGGAATAAATCCCAAATCTGATTCCCTCTGAGGGAAGTTGTGGGTGTTTGTGAAGCGTCTCCTGCAGCCGGAGTCTGATGTATCTCTGAGAGGTAGGAGGAGACCACTCGGCCTCTCAGTTTCGGGCCGAGACCCTCCCTCTGGACTGACAGTGGACGGGAAATAGTCAGAGAAAAGAGGTGAGGGGTGGGTATGGGGCAAGAGCTGGGGAGTGAGAGGTGGATCCAGGTGAGTGGGAAGGTGTAAATAGTGACAGGGGTGAGAGGTGTTGTGTTGACTGTTCAGTTAGCTGGCCAGGATCATTACCCAACACCAGATGCAGAACAGGCCCTCCACTGGTTGGACATTACACATATTGAACTAAGATGCACCTAACAAATTCTGCACCATCTAAATCACTTACAGTCAGCAAGTCTCAGTTTATATTTGTCTGTTAGTTCGTCGGGTACTGTGTCGCATGATGTAGGTGATCGTGGCCTTTCCATGAGCGTGATTGCTCAGCAAATTTTTCTACTGAAGTGGTTTGTCTTTGCCGCCTTCTGGGCAGTAGCAATACTCTCCAGAGATTGCCTGCCTGGTGTCAGTGGACACATTAGCGGAACCTGTGACATACAGTGGCTGCTCATCAGACCACCCACCCCCTGATCCCATGGCTTCAGGTCACCCTGATCAGGGTGGGGGCAGGGGTTGTGTTAAGTATGCGCAACGCCTCGCCCTAGGGTGACCTGCAGGCCAGTGGAGTGAAGGCTGACACCCAATTTGTCTTTTTAAACTGCCTATCAACGTGTGAAGAAACATTGCGGGATCTGTGGATGTGGACCCTAACATCCCTCTGTTCCACCACACTGCTAACAATCCTGCTGTTAACCCTGTACTCAACCTTCAAATTCATCCTTCCAAAGTGAATCAGTTCACACTTTTCTGTGTTGAACTTCATCTGGCACTTCTCATCCCTGTTCTGCATCCTGTCAATGTCCTGTTGTAACCTACGACAATCTTCTACACCAACAGCAACTCTAGCAATCTCCATATCATCTGTAATCTTGTGAATTCCACTGTCACACCATGGGGGCAAGGGTGCTGGGAGAGGACCCACAAGCAGGACACAAACACGTCTTTCTTAGGTTCAATAAAATAGTGTTTATTACTCGCTACACAGAGAACCGGGATATCAAGGAGGACAAAGAGGAACACGAACCTCAGACCAGGAGACTAGGGACTTGGATCGCTGCAGACCTTGGACTTGGAAACTAGGACCTTGAATCATCGCGACCATGACTGGGATCCTGGGGACTGGAACCGCTGCGGACCTTGGACTTGGAGACAGGGAACTTGCACCTGGAGACTGGAAACTTGGATCACCGCAGACCTTGGACTTGGAGACTAGGACATTGAATCGCCACAGCCAGAACATGGACACCATGGATCGCCGCAGCCAGAATGTGGACACTCAACCACAGGACAGGAACGTCAAGCCAGGACTCCGCCTTCAACTCAGGCACCGAGCCGGGACTCTTCTTTGAGTGACAGACACGGACACTGGGCATGAACATCGAGCCAGGACTCTGCCTTCAACTCACCCCTGGCAGTTTGACCTTGCCTGGACCCACTCTGGTGAAGGAAGGTGAATTGCCAGCACTCCGATGCGGACTAGATAACTCTGACTTGTGGTAGCGACGGCGACTTGCTAGTACTTCCTAACACTCTTGCACTGAACAGCTAAAGCCAGGGGCTTATAAGTTGCCAGTTCGGGTTGAGAGTAGATTAGCTTGGGGGGCATCACGTGATGACATAGGATCGAGACGTTGGGAATCCAGCTCCCTCGTAAAAAGTAATGAAATAGGGTTTAAATGAAGAAGAGTTAACAAATACCTACTAGAAACTATTTATAAGCAACTCAGGATTATCTTTTGATATGGCTCCTAAACCGAAACAGAAGAAAGCTACTACTTCGAAGACTGCGCAAATCAGCGGGGAAAAAGGCCTAACCATCTTGGCGAAGCCTCAGACTCAAGTTGGATCTCCTCCCAGCGAAGTGCATGGCACTTCTGATGATGCGGGACAGGAAGTTGTAGCAATGTCGGCGGTCTCTAAGAAGAAACGGCAAGAACAACGCATGCGCGGAGAAACAAGTATGCATGAACAGATATTAACAAAACTACAAATCCCAACTACGGCTGGAAGTGAAATTGGAAGTGAATCGAAAGTGGAATCAGACTCTTTGGGAAATTCAGAGGAAGAAGAAGAGGAAAAGAAGGAGGAGATTAAAGGAGACATAAGAGATATCCTGATATATATGATGAATGAATTAAAAGCTATAAGAACAGATATAAGAAGGATGCAGAATACACTCGATAATGTGGTGGAAAAACAAAAGAAGATGGATAATAAAGTTAAAGAGATGGAAGTAAAAGTGGAAGAAAACACTGAAAGAATAGATAAGATAGAAGACAATAATCTTGCCTGGACAATAGAAAGAAAATGGATGTTGGAAAAAATAGATGCGCTTGAAAACTCTAGTAGACGAAATAATATCAAAATTGTTGGTCTTATGGAAGGTACAGAGGGAGAAAATCCAATAAAATTCTTTCAAGAATGGATTCCAAAAATTTTGGAAATGAAAGAAGGAAGCCAAGTAATTGAAATTGAAAGAGCACACAGAGCTTTAAGACCAAGACCTCAACAAGATCAAAATCCAAGATCAATTTTGATATAATGCTTAAGGTACCAAGATAAAGAAATGATCTTGAAGGCAGCTACTCAAGGTGCTAAAAAGAGAAATGGGCCATTGATAATAGAAGGGAAAAGAGTTTTTTTTTATCCAGACTTAAGTTACGATCTTCTGAAGAGGCGGAAGGAATTTAATCCAGTGAGAAAATCTTTATGGGAAAAGGGCTATAAATTTTTATTGAGCTACCCAGCAAAATTGATAATTTTCCTGGATAACGAAGAAAGAAGATTTTTCGTTGACTCGGAGAAATTTGTACAAGAATTACCTGATGTCCACGAAGAGGAGTAAAGAATTATAGAAATGAAATGGACTAATGATGAAGACTGAAACAAGGTTGGACTTGACGGACATTTATAAGGAAAAAAAATAGTTGAGGAGTATTAATTGGGAGTAGAGACATTAATTATTTTCTTGTTTCATGGCGATTGCCATGACCCATAAAATGGGGGGGGGGGGTAATGTTGTGTTCTTTTTATTTGCAACATTAGTGGGGGGGGGTATTTTGTTTTTTTTTCTTATATATTAGTTATCTTCCTTCTATTTTTCTTCTTTTTTGCCTGGATGGTTGGGGAGAGACTCATAGCAACATGGAGAATTTTAAAGAGTTCCCAAGCTATTATGAATGATTAATTTACTTATTTTTTTAAGTTTTAATGTTAATGGAATTAATGGACCTGCAAAAAGAAAAAGAGTTTTAACATATATTAAGAAAATGAAAGGAGATATAGCTTTTTTTTACAAGAAACACATTTAGCAGAAATAGAACATAAGAAATTAAAGAGAGATTGGGTTGGAAATGTCATTGCAGCTTCATTTAATTCAAAATCGAGAGGAGTTGCAATTTTGGTTAATAAATCTTTACCAATTAAAATACAAAATGTAATAATTGATTCTGTGGGGAGATATGTGATTATACATTGTCAAATTTTTTCAGAATTATGGACTTTTATGAACATTTATGCACCAAATGAAAATGATGCAAAATTCATACAAGAAGTTTTTTTGAACTTGGCTGATGCACATGGTAAAATATTAATAGGTGGAGATTTTAATTTTTGTTTAGATCCAGTTTTGGATAGGTCAACTAAAGTTGCTACAAAATCAAAAGTAATAAACTAACTTTATCATTAATGAAAGATTTAAACCTGATTGATATATGGAGAAAAATTAATCCAAGAGAAAGAGATTATTCATTTTATTCAAATAGACATAAAACTTACTCAAGGATTGATTTTTTTAATTATCAAAAAATATTCAAGATAGAGTGAAAAGTGTGGAATATAAAGCAAGAATACTGTCAGATCATTCCCCCTTGATAATGACAATGATAATGATGGATAAGGAGGAATCGATCTATAGATGGAGATTTAATTCAATTTTATTAAAACGTCAAGATTTTTGTGATTTTATGAAAAAACAGATTCAATTTCTTTGGATACAAATTTACATTCAGTTGAGGATAAAATTGTATTATGGGAAGTGATGAAAGCATATTTAAGGGGTCAGATTATAAGTTATACATCTAAAATTAAGAAGGAATACACGGCAGAAATAGATCAATTGGAAAAAGATTTCGTAAAGTTAGAAAAAGAATCTCAAAGATATATGACAGAAGAAAAATGAAGACAACTTGTTAATAAAAAACTACAATATAATACACTCCAGACATATCGTACAGAAAAAGTAATTATGAGAACTAAACAGAAATATTACAAATTAGGTGAAAGATCACATAAAATTCTTGTTTGGCAGTTGAAAACAACAGGCTTCTAAAACAATAAATGCAATTAGAACAAGTGTAAATAAGGTTACTTATAAACCTTTAGAAATTAATGAAACTTTTTAAAAAAATTATACTGAACTATATCAATCAGAATCACAAAATGAGATTGCTGAGATAGATAAATTTTTATCACAAATAACTCTTCCAAAATTAAATTTGGAAGAACAGAAAGGATTAGATATGCCCTTTACATTAAAAGAGGTTGAAGAAGCTTTAGGATCACTTCAGAGTAATAAATCCCCAGGAGAAGATGGTTTTCCTCCTGAATTTTATAAAAAATTTAAAGATTTATTAATTCCTCCTTTTATGGAATTAATATACCAAGTGGAAAGAATGCATAAACTCCCACAATCTTTTTTAACAGCGATCATAACTGTATTGCCAAAAAAAAGATAGAGATCCTTTAAAACCAACATCATATAGGCCTATTTCTTTGTTGAATACAGATTATAAAATAATAGCAAAAATTTTATCTAATAGAATATCTAAATATTTACCAAAATTAATACATATGGATCAAACAGGATTTATTAAAAACAGACAATCAATGGATAATATAACCCGGTTACTTAGTATAATTCATTTGGCACAAAAAGGGAGGAAATTAGTGTGGCAGTTGCTTTGGATGCAGAAAAAACATTTGATAGATTGGAATGGGATTTTTTATTTAAGGTATTGGAAAAATATGAGTTAGGAAAATCTTTTATACAATGGATTAAAACCTTAAATACTAATCCTCAAGCTAAAGTAGTTACAAATGGTCAGATTTCAACACCATTTTGCTTAATGAGGTCAACTAGACAAGGCTGCCCATGATCACCTGCTTTATTTGTATTGGCAATAGAACCATTAGCTGAATTAATTAGAACAGATTCAGACATTGGGGGCTTTAGAGTTAATCAAGAAGAATATAAGATTAATTTATTTGCTGATGATGTTTTGATTTATTTAACAAACCCATTGCAATCTTTGCAAAGATTATCTTTTAGATTGGAAGAATATGGGAAAGTATCAAGGTATAAAGTAAATTGGGATAAAAGTGAAATTTTACCCCTTACCAAAGGAAATTATAATCAATGTCGATTAGTAACTCAATTTCGATGGTCAATAAATGGGATAAGATATTTAGGTATTAGAGTTGATAATAATGTAAAAAATTTATATAAACAAAATTATTTGCCATTATTAAAAAAAAGAGGATCTTGATAAATGGATGATGTTACCAATAACATTAATAGGTAGAGTTAATGCTGTAAAAATGAATATATTTCCTAGATTGCAATATTTATTTCAAACTTTACCAATACAATTACCTCAGAAGTTTTTTCAAGAACTGAATAAATATGCAAGGAAATTTCTTTGGAAAGGAAAGATGTCAAGAATATCATTGGAAAAATTGACATGTAAATTTGATTTAGGAGGGTTACAACTTCCAAATTTTAAGAATTATTATAAAGCAAATCAACTTAGATTTATTGCGTCTTTTTTTGATGAAGAAAAACCAGCATGTATTAGAATAGAATTAGATAAGATAGGAGAAAACATACCAGAAGATTTTATATATAAATGGGAATCCAAATGGATACAGGAAAAAACAGAATCTCCTATATTAAGACACTTGATTGAATTATGGAATAAGGTAAATATGGACGATGAGATAAAGAAATCTTTATTAGCAAAAAGAACTTTAATTCAAATAGGCTTATTCCTTTTACAATGGATAATAAACTTTTACATAATTGGTTCCAAAAGGGGATTAAATATATAGGTGATTGTTTTGAAGGAGGTATATTGATGTCGTTTGATCAATTAAAAAATAAATATAAAATATCAAACAACGCTCCTTGAGCTCCAGAGAGAGATGGGGCCTAGAGTTTACAAGGAGGAGGAGGAAGAGGAATCAGACTAGCAGGATGTGGCTACAAATGAAAGATCAGAAACATTTGGAAACTGGTTGATAGATAAAAAATCTGGTTAATTTCTGCAAAATACTGGAGGAAATTAGCAGATCACACAGCAAAAGTGGAGAGGAATAAATAGACAAGTTTAGGCCGAGCCCCTTCAGCATGTCTGGACTGTGTACTCCTCTGTTTAGTTGCCGCCTGAACTGCAGCATTCCTCCAGCATTTTGTGTGTGTGTGTGTCTCTGTATTTCCAGCAACCGCAGAATCTCTTGTGTTTTATATCAGCATTTGTAAAAGGATTGTACTTTGGCATTAGATACAGGTTGATATTGAGTTTATTGTTTCTGGGAACCACTTTCTGCGTTAAAACAGCTGCTGAATTTTCGATGCACACAAAACCGATGCTTGCAGACACTGTTAATGGCGCCCTGATGACACATAAAGCCCTGTGTTAAAATTTAGCCATCGCTGAAGCTGCGATCAAATGCGCGGGTATCAGGATAGATGACGTCAACGAATTTCACGTATGCGCTCAGAACACAAAAGGCCTCAGGTTATGAAAGCAGTTGTGAGAGATTCTCCAGGTGAAAAAATTTTAACACCCATTGACGGACAATTGTGAACTCCGGACACCGTTGCCCACAATCCCGGCACAGTCCTGCTCTCTTCCCTCTCTCTCAGCTCCATGATCCGCACATAGTCCTTGGCAAGCTTCCGGCTGATGAGGGAATGGGAGCCAATGGATCTCTCAGACAGAGCTGAGCTCCAGCTATCTAAATGCAAGGATTGGGAACTCGGAGAAAGGGAACAAAATCTTTTACATCACCAGTTGAAAAAATCACCTTTGATCTACCTCCAATCACAAACAAGAAAAATCTGCAGATGCTGGAAATCCAAGCAGCACACACAAAATGCCAGAGGAGCTCAGCATTAGTACTCTTTTCCATAGATGCTACCTAGCCTGCTGAGTTCCTCCGGCATTTTGTGTGTGTTGCTTTTTCCACCTTTTCTTGTTCTGGACTTTTCTACCCATGAGGACATGCTTTGACCCATTCTCTCTGGGTATTGACAAAGGGTCTCAGCCCTAAACGTCGACAGTGCTCTTCCTTATAGATGCTGCCTGGCCTGCAGTGTTCCACCAGCATTTTGTGTGTGTTGCTCTCTGGGTACTGAATGATATCAAATACCTTTGCCCTGGGCAACAAGTAGCTTTCACATCACAAATGTGCCAGACTCCAGTGAGACAGACTACTGCCCTTCCCTTCATATTCATTGACATTGCCATCAATGAGTTCACCACCATCAGTCACTTGGGGGAGGGTTCAAAGGAAATGTTTATCTACAGTACAGAAAATGGTGTTACCTGTGTGTATTGTGGCGATGCAAAAGTTGTTGGATAATTTTCAAGTTGGAAGAAGTGGAGTGATATTTGGAAATCTGACTTTTAAAAACATAATTTAGCAAGCAAATCACATATGGACAGTGTGAAAAGCTGTGGCAAGAAAATCCTTCATTACCTGCTACAGGCCTGGTATACAGGTTCTATGAGAGTGCAGATGAACTCAGTCAAACCATCTACAGTCGGCCCTCCTTATCCGGGAATTCCGCATTGGCGAATTCAACCAACCGTGAATCGCGAAAACCTGGAAGTGCTCTTCCAGCACTTGTTTTTCGAGCATGTACAGACTTTTTTTCTTGTCATTATTCCCTAAACAATGCAGTATAACAACTATTTTACATAGCATTTACATTGTATTAGGTATTATAAGTAATCTAGAGATGATTTAAAGTATACGGGAGGATGTGCATGGGTTATCGTGGATCGGGATTAAAAAAATCGGAAGTTCTCTTACTCAGTAAGTCGGAACAAGTACATCCGGTATTACTTAGCGTCAGTTAGTCAAACGTTTGCATTCATATATAGTATATATTTTACCTTTCTATGCATATAAAATACTTAAGAACATATGTTTCAGCGCCAGGCTCAGGAAGTTCCCGAGTTCGATCTAGTGACAGATTGCTATCGAGTGCGCTGTCCACCGTGCCGCATTGATGTGGCGGATCAAAAACCCAAAGCCCCCAATCCCAATAATTAAACGACTGCGTTGCTTAGTAATAATAGTAGCTTTTATCGGGGCATAGCCTTTCTCATTTTATCCTTTAAAATTGTTTCAATTGTTGACCGACATAGCATAACGCTTTTCTAATGACCAATGGCGTTTCAACTCTTTCCAATCGCTTTATTATTTCCACTTTATTTTCAATCGTTATCATGAATATTTTCCTGAACATAAACACTGCGGATTCAGATCTCTTCCACTGAGTCCTAAGATCTACCGAATTGAGACAGGTTGAATAAGGGACATGAGCATCCATGAATTTTGGTATCCGCGAGGGGTCCCGGAACCAATCCCTCGTGGATAAGGAGGGCCGATTACATAACCATATAACAATTACATTACAGAAACAGACCATCTCGGCCCTTCTAGTCTGTGCCGAACGCTTACTCTCACCTAGTCCCACCGACCTGCACTCAGCCCATAACCCTCCATTCCTTTCCTGTCCATATACCTATCCAATTTTTTTAAAAGACAAAATCGAACCTGCCTCTACCACTTCTACTGAAAGCTCGTTCCACACAGCTACCACTCTCTGAGTAAAGAAGTTCCCCCTCATGTTACCCCTAAACTTTTGCCCCTTAACTCATGGTCCTCTCCTATTCTCAATGGAAAAAGCCTATCCATGTCAACTCTATCTATCCCCCTCATAATTTTAAATATCTCTATCAAGTCCCCCCTCATCCTTCTATGCTCCAAAGAATAAAGATCTAACTTGTTCAACCCTTCGCTGTAACTTAGGTGCTGAAACCCAGGTAACATTCTAATAAATCGCTTCTGTACTCTCTGTATTTTGTTGATATCTTTCCTATAATCCCGTGACCAGAACTGTACACAATACTCCAAGTTTGGCCTCACCAATGCCTTGTACAATTTTAACATTACATCCCAACTCCTATACTCAATGCTCTGATTTATAAAGGCCAGCATACCAAACGCTTTCTTCACCACCTTATCCACATGAGATTCCACCTTCAGGGAACTGTGCACCATTATTCCTAGAGCAAACACGAGGAA
Organism: Hemitrygon akajei; assembly: GCF_048418815.1. Classification (NCBI taxonomy): domain Eukaryota; kingdom Metazoa; phylum Chordata; class Chondrichthyes; order Myliobatiformes; family Dasyatidae; genus Hemitrygon; species Hemitrygon akajei. The sequence goes on along the minus strand of NC_133135.1, from coordinate 114,046,522 downwards.
ATCTGCAGAGGCTGGAAATTCAAACAACAACACACACAAAATGCTGGTAGAACACAGTTGGCTAGGCAGCATCTATAGGGAGAAGCACTGTCGACGTTTCAGGCTGAGACCCTTCGTCAGGACTAACCGAAAGGAAAGATAGTAAGAGATTTGAAAGTAGTGGGGGGAGGGGGAAATGCAAAATGATAGGAGAAGACCAGAGGGGGTGGGATGAAGCTAAGAGCTGGAAAGGTGATTGGCAAAAGTGATACAGAGCTGGAGAAGGGAAAGGATCATGGGACGGGAGGCCTCAGGAGAAAGAAGGGGGGGGGGAGTACCAGAGGGAGATGGAGAACAGGCAAACAACTAAATATGTCAGGGATGGGGTAAGAAGGGGAGGAGGGGCATTAACAGAAGTTAGAGAAGTCAATGTTCATGCCATCAGATTGGAGGCTACCCAGCCGGTATATAAGGTGTTCTTCCTCCAACCTGAGTTTGGATTCATTTTGACAATAGAGGAGGCCATGGATAGACATATCAGAATGGGAATGGGACGTGGAATTAAAATGTGTGGCCACTGGGAGATCCTGCTTTTTCTGGTGGACCGAGCGTAGGTGTTCAATGAAACGGTCTCCCAGTCTGCGTCGGGTCTCACCAATATATAAAAGGCCACACCGGGAGCACCGGACGCAGTATACCACACCAGCCGACTCACAGGTGAAGTGTCGCCTCACCTGGAAGGACTGGGAGACCGGTGCTCCCGGTGTGGCCTTTTATATATTGGTAGGGGTGCGGTCAGAATTACCAAGAGACGGCGTGGACGTCCTTCTTGGTAATGATTTAGCAGGTGGTGACGTGTGTTCAGCAGTGAAGCTGATGAGCAAGCCTGTGATTGCTGAGGACACACCCCTAGATTTTAAGATCTATCCCACATGCGCAATCACTCGCAGCATGTCGAGAAAGGTGGTTGAGAAAGAGGACAGTTTAAATGAGTCCACTGTTGATTTGGCTGAGACATTTTTACCGACCCTGTACCAAGAGGGGTTAGGGGATGGTAAAGCGGAGAATAGGGAGGTGAAAGAGAGTAAAGGAGAGGAGGTAGACCTACCCTTAGTCAAGAGGGAATTTATAGAGGCACAGAGTAAAGATGAGAAACAGATAAGGCAGTTAGAAGGTCCAGGGTTGGACGTGGATGATCTGTCTGGCTTAACAGAATTGTTTGAAGAAGTTGAAAAATTTAAATGTGTTCTGGATAATGATATAAGGGCAGTCCTAGATGAAAAGGATGCCATTACCTTGAAGGAGTCTGCTGGGTTATCAGATGAAGTTGTTTTAACCCACAGGGTTGAGTTTACTCCGGATGGGAGTTGCCCAGAGAGTAACTGGGAGGATCAGGGGAATTTAGAATTTGAAAGGGGACTGGTATTGAAAGCCTGGAAGAGGTAGATGTCCCGTTTGAGTGTGTTCAGGATGTGGAGTCACAGGGTACTGAACCTAGTGTTGAAGCTCAGAAAGAGTCTGAGGTATCTGATTTAGTTGAAAAGGAATGCAGTCCTTTTGGGTCAGATGGATTTGGTTCAGTGAAGAAAGGGTTAACCTTGGTACCAGTGGAAAGTGAGAATTCTCAGTTGTTTGTGTTAGAAGGTGTGTTAAAAGTTAGTGAGGAGATGAAGGCTGGTGATGTGAATATTATTGAAGGGAAAAGTATTGTTCCTAGACTATTGAATAAAGAAAATTTAAAGACTGGATTGGTTTTAGAAGCAGTAACCAGGCTGAAGGAACAATGGCTTGTTAACAAGGTGCCTGTGAATCAATTACAGTTTGTTTTGGAATTTAAAGGTAAACAACTCGCTAATGGCATTCAAGGAGGTGATTTGGAGGAACAGAACCAAAAGTGTTGTTTTGACAAAGAGGGATCACTTGCAGATGTTAAACTGAAAACTAATAGAATGAAGGGTTCTGAAGATAAAATTAATGACTTGTTCAAAAATAAAAAATTGTGTGGAAGTTCAGAAAATAGGCTAAGTTTGGAAAACATTGGTGATAAGATAACTCCTATGAAAGGAGTATGTGAAAGCCTATTCCACACTGGTGAGCAAGCTAACCACGTGAGAGTTAAGTGGAAAAAGGGCAAAGGTTGATCAAATGCCACGTTGAATAACAGGATCTGGTTTTGAGGGAATTTGACAAAGCATGTGAAAGATGAAAACACCATGGAAGATTGACTGTTAAGTTTAAAAGTAAAATAGAGATGAGTATTTGCACAAACTTCTATAATGTACTATGTTATAATCACCTGTATTAGTTCACATTTTGTAATATACACTTAAGCTAAGATCACAACCCTTCAGTTTTGTTTTTGCTGACGAAAAGGAAGACAGGCGGTTATTAAATTAGAGTCTGATGCTACAGAGTTTGATATTAAGATACACCATATTAAAGGGAGAGACAATGTAATCGCTGACTGTTTATCTAGATGCTAAGTTGAATGTATATCTGTATTGCTTTGTAGTTAAAAAACACCTGTATTTTGTTAGATTCTGTAATTCTGTAAGACGCTGTATTAGTTAATTTTCCCTTTTGGTGAAAATTCCTAGAAGGATGGGGGTGTTATGAAGCCACACACAAGCCCCCACCGGCCCTGCTATAAACACTCAGTTAAACTGACCGATCCTTTGTTCAGTCCCCGATGCCCCACACCTTCTCGTGGGTTCCAACAATCAAGCAGTGCTCACTAGTGTGTCTCCTGGTGTGTCTGAGGGGTGTCTCCCCAGACCTCACTTTTATCCCTACTCCCAGGGTCTCAGGTGTCAATCAGTTTTGAATGGCTTAGTCCATCAAACCAGCCCACTCCGGCTGTCCACTGAGGAATTTTAATGAACAGAATGGTACCAAGTAAACAGCCCTCTCCGGAGCCATAAGTCTTTCAGGAGTCATAATATAGTGGGTCAACAAGTCTCTCTCTCCCGGTGTTATCTCTTCCTTGTCTGAAGCAGATGTTCCAGTCCCAGTATGTTTTCCCTTTGTTTCTCTCTCTCATTAGCAGCGTGGTAACAGTAACAGGTTGTGATTCTCCCGGGGGGGGGGGGGGGGGAAACATGGGCAACTCTGTACCCTTCTGCCCATCAGGGTTGTTCATCCTTCATAACAATAGGTTTCCCCTGCTAAAGGTAGAGCATTCCAATGAAACCGTAAGCCAAAATGGCGTAAAGCAAAGAAGCAATTACCATTAATTTATACGGGAAAAATTTTTGAGCATTCCCAGACACAAAACATAACCTACCAAATCATACCAAAAGCACATAAAACCTAAAATAACACTAACATATAGCAAAAGCAGGAATGGTATGATAAATACACAGCCTATATAAAGTAGAAATAATGTATGTACAGTGTAGTTTCATTTACTGTAATCGGAAAGATTGAGCCAAAACTGATTTGTAGAAAAAAAATCGGCATGTACACGCATGCGTACACACCTGCCGGCGCAAGGCTTCATGGTCATGGTAGTCTTTCTCAGGCTAAACACAAGTTTAAAGTGGGTGTCTTTTTCCGTAAAAGTGAAAATGACGTGGGTAGGAAGAGTGACGAGGTCCTGAAAGTTGATTTTAGGGAGTTAGGTGCCAAGTTAAAGGACAGGACTTCCAGGATAGCAATCTCAGGATTGCTACCAGTGCCACGTGCACACGGGTTTAGAAATGGTAAGATAGCGTAGATCAACATGTGGCTGAAGACATGGCGTAGGAGGGAGGGCTTTAGATTTATAGATAATTGGGGAGTTTTCTAGTGAATATGGGACCTGTTCCAGCAGGACGGTTTTCATCTGAACTGGAGGGGGACAAATATTCTTGCAGGTAGGTTTGCTGGAGAGGCTCCAGTGGATTTAAACTAGATACAAGGGGGGAGGGGAACCAGAGTGTAGGAACAGATGTACGGGATTCTGTGCCCCTGGAACTGGCCACAAGATCCCCTCGAGAGCCGTATGTTCCGGAGCCAGAACCCTATGCGGGGGAGGTGCAGGGCATTCCTACTACAATGCTCCCTGGTTTTCAAGCAACAGCCACGAACATACGCATCAGATAAGTCGCAGATCGCATACGTCATGGGGCTGCTGCGAGGTGATGCCCTGGCATGGGCTATGGCTATTTGGGACAACCAACCCGAGATTTGCGCCTCCTTCCCCACCTTTGTCTCAGAGATGCGGAAGGTTTTCGAACAGCCCCTTCGCGGAAAGGACGCTGCCAGATGCTTGCTGACCCTGGCAAGTGGCTAAATATGCCATCGAATTCCACACCCTAGCAGCCGACTCAGGATGGAACGACGAGGCCCTATGGGAAGTGTTCCGACAGGGTCTCGCGGAAAGGATCAAGGACGAACTGGCAGCGAACGATGACATGGACAGCCTGGACGTGTTAATCTCTTTAGCGACCAGGCTGGACGACCAGTTGCGGGAGCGTCGGAGGGAAAGGACTAGTCACCCAGCTCCTCGGGTAAATCCACACCCCGTTTCCCTACCTTCCACCAATTCATCTTCCCTGGCTCCCCCAAGCGTCCTTCCTGCTCCATCTGTCCTTGAAGAAGAACCAATGCAGCTGGGTCAGACAATACTCCCTTCAGCCCCCCAAACCCAGATGCAGATCCCAGCCACTGTGATTTTGCAGCAACAGTCCTTGCCCCTATCGGCCCTAGTTGATTCCGGCGCTGAGGGCAATCTGTTGGATGAGGACGTAGCTGCCCGGGCCGGAATCCCTCGGGAACCACTCACCACCCCCTTGGAGGCCCGGGGGTCCACCACAATCTGCCCTTAACACTAGTCCTGTCTGGTAACCACCAAGAGAAGGTTAGATTCAATCTAATCCACTCACCTCAAGCCCCAGTGGTACTAGGATACCCATGGCTGGTCCACCACAATCTCCAGATCGACTGGACCGCTGGGAGGATAGCCAGATGGAGTCCGGCATGCCATGTCCACTGTCTACGGTCGGCCCCACCTCCCATGGAGGCTCCGGCAACCCCGCCAGTCTCCAAAGACCTTGACCTCTCCAGGGTACCTGCTGAATACCACGACCTGGGACAGGTGTTCAGCAAACAATGAGCACTTGCCCTGCCTCCACAGTGCCCTTATGACTGTGCCATCGACCTTCTCTCTGGGGCCCTGCTATCCACCAGTCGCCTCTATAATTTATCGTGACCAGAGAGGGAGGCCATGGAAAATTACCTGGGCGAGTCCCTCGCAGCAGGCCTCATCAGGCCCTCTTCCTCCCCTGTGGGCGCCGGGTTCTTCTTTGTGGAAAAGAAAGATGGATTGCTTCGCCCCTGCATCGATTATCGAGGATTGAACAATATAACCATTAAGAACAAATGCCCACTAACTCTCATTAGTTCAGCCTTCAACCCACTACATGGAATGACCATCTTTTCCAAGCTGGACCTACGGAATGCCTACCACCTCGTTAGGATACGGGAAGGGGATGAGTGGAAGACAGCCTTTAACACCCTTCTGGGCCATTTTGAATATCTTGTAATACCATTTGGCCTTACTAATGCTCCCGCCTTTTTCCAGGGCTTCATCAACGATGTGTTAAGGGACTTCATTAACCATTTCGTGTTCATCTATCTGGATGACATCCCGATCTTTTCCCGCAGCCTGCAAGAACATGTTCGCCATGTCCGTAGAGTCCTTCACAGGCTGTGGGAAAACCAACTGTTTGTGAAGGCGTAGAAATGTGAGTTTCATGTCCCTTCGGTCAGCTTCCTAGGATACATCATCGAAGACGGGCAGGTGAGAGCGGACCCCGAGAAGATCCGTGCGGTGGAGGAATGGCCTAGGCCCACAACCCGCAAGCAACTCCAGCTGTTCCTGGAGTTTGCGAACTTCTACCACCGTTTTATCAGGGACTACAGTCGGATGGCAGCCCCCCTCACCCGGTTTACCTCGCCCTCCAAACCATTTTCTTGGGACACCGAAGCGGAAGCAGCATTCACCAACTTAAAGAGACGCTTTACCGCCGCCCCCATCCTGATTCATCCAGACCCGTCCCGACGATTCATCGTAGAGGAGGACACTTCAGATTCCGGGGTAGAAGCAGTCCTGTCCCAACAGTCGGGTACGGATGAAAAGGTTCATTCCTGTGCCTTCTTTTCCCACCGATTGTCCCCCGTGGAATGGAATTATGATGTGGGAAATCGAGAGTTATTGGCGGTCAAACTGGCGTTGGAAGAGTGGAGGCACTGGCTGGAGGGGAAAAGCATACATTCATCCTCTGGACAGATCACAAAAACCTGGGGTATATTCAGACTGCCAAGCACCTGAACTCCCGCCAGGCCCGTTGGGCATTATTCTTTGGGCGATTCAAGTTTACCATCACTTACCACCCAGGGTCTAAGAATGGAAAGCCGGACGCGCTCTCCCGCCAATATGACTCCAGGGAGGACACCTCCAGTCCAGAAACGATCATCCCACCGTCCTGCGTAGTGGCCTCCCTCACCTGGGAGATCGAGCCCGTGGTAAAGGAAGCCCAATGGAATGACCCGGACCCAGGTAAGAGACCCAGTGACCGCCTCTATGTGCCCGAACGCGTCCGATCTCAGGTCCTCCAGTGGGAGCATGCGTCTCGATTTGCCTGCCACCCCAGAAGTAATCGAACCCTGGCACTCCTGAGAAGACATTTTTGGTGGCCCTCCATGGAGGCAGACACCCGCTCCTACATAGCGGCATGTCCCACTTGTGCCCGGGGGAAGGCCTCTCATCGGCCGCCTGTGGGTTTGCTTCGCCCCCTGCCTGTTTCTGGCCACCCATGGTCGCACATCACCCTGGACTTCGTCACAGGTCTGCCCAAATCCCATGGAAATACAACCATTCTCACCGTGGTAGACAGATTTTCGAAGGCTGTGCATTTTTTAGGTCTACCGAAACTCCCCTTGGCCCAAGAGACCGCTGACCTCCTTGTCTGCCATGTCTTCCACCTCCACGGAATCCCCGCCGACATCGTCTTGGACCGAGGTCCCCAGTTCGTCTCCAAGGTGTGGAGAGCATTCTGCCGAGCTTTGGGTACATCAGTCAGCCTATCATCCGGCTTCCACCCCCAGACAAATGGACAGACAGAGCGGATTAACCAGGACCTGGAAGCAACGTTGCATTACATGACCGAAAACAACCCAGACATCTGGAGCGACCAACTCCCGTGGGTCGAGTACGCCCACAACTCCCTCGTGAGTTCAGCCGTAGGAAAGTCCCCTTTCGAGTGCTCACTGGGGTACCAACCCCCGTTGTTTCCCGCGCAGGAAACAGAGATTGCAGTACCATCCATTCACGATCATATCGACCGGTGCCGCAGGATTTGGGAGGAGACGCGTGCGGCCATAGCCCGTTCAGCAGATCACTACAAGGAGACAGCCGACCGACACCGGACCCCGGCACCGGAGTACCAACCTGAGCAGTTGGTATGGCTGTCCTCCAAAGACATCTATGCTCAAGAATGAGCATAGAAAACTCGCTCCTCGCTTCCTAGGACCGTTCAGGGTCAAACAGATTATCAATCCTACAGCAGTCCGACTGAGGATCCCAAGTTCCCTATGCATCCACCCTGCCTTCCATGTTTCCCAAGTTGAACCAGTCTCGGCCAGCCGCTTGTGTCCACTGCCCGATACTCCCCCACCAGCCCGAATCATTGACAACCAGCCAGCTATTGGATGTGCGCCGAAGGGGCAGACGGTTCCAGTACTTGGTGGATTGGGAAGGGTATGGTCCCAAGGAGCGTTCCTGGGTTCCCCACTGCTTTATCTTGGACCCTTCCCTCATCCAGGACTTTTATCGAGACCATCCCGACAAGCCGGGAAAGTTGCCGGGAGGCTCCCCTTGAGGAGGAGGTACAGTCATGGTCCTAGCTGGCACTTCCCACCTTTTCCCTTTCCTACCTAATTGGTCCTTAATCCCCACACTTGATTCCCAATCTTTCCCAATTCCTCTCAATCACCAGCACCTGGTTTCCACTAGCCACCTGAGGATAAGACTCAGACAGCTCCAGTCAGCCCTTGCCAGATTGTTGGTCAACTCTCAGAGAGAGAGCAACCTTGCTCCAAGTCTTCAACCCCGTATCTCTCCATAAACCAAGTCTCCCAGGTCCTGACTCAGCCTAGTCCCGATTCTACACTCGCTATGGAGATTCTGCCTCCTGGTCCTGCCTCCGCATCGGAGTCCTGCACTTGGGTTCATTTTCCTGCCACGTCCGTGTCACAAGAATAGAATTGGATAAAATTTCTAAACATAGATAACATCAAAGTAACCTCTCCATATATTGATTTGTTTAAAAGAGGAGCAGAATTACAATCACAAGATAATTTATTATTAGCATCCTAAATCTGATTTATATTTAACTATGGATCATTGGAATAATGAAATATATAGTTGTATTCCACTTGAAAAAATTACATATAATCTAAGAAATGAATATGATATATTTTTGAAAATTTGGCTCCCATACCTACAAAAGATAGGATTAAATACATAGGTCCTTTGAAGATAAAATTATAAAGTAATTGGGGAAAGTAAAAATAAATATTAAAATTATTTTAAACTCCATGGAGCATGTGGGGATCCTCCGATATCCAGGCAATCTTTTTCTTCTTTCTTTCTTTTTTTTCTTTCTTTAGATAAGGGTTAAGGGGAGGGGGGAGGATTAATATTATTTTTCTCTTTCTTACTATTTTATCATCACATTTATTCTTTGTAATTTTCCAAAAATCTAATAAATAAATAAATAAATAAATAAATAAATAAATAAATAGATAGATAGATAGATAGATAGATAGATAGATAGATAGATAGATCGATCGATAAATAAATAAATAAGAATTTAAAAACTTATCCTATTGAAGGATATTTGCTTAAATTGAAAAGTCAGTTTTATATTTTTGGGGATAAAAATAATAAGCTCTTAGCTTCCCAATTAAGGGCAGCTAGAACTAAAAGACAAATTTTAAAGATTCGTAAAGATAATGGGGATATAGTAAGTAACCATGACGATATTAATAATATTTTTCAGGATTTTTATTCTGATCTTTCTAAATCTCAATTTCCTGCAGATTCCTCCAAAATGAATGCTTTTTTACATAAGATTAAATTTCCTCAAATTACTGTTGAAGATCAACACTTTGCTTGATGCTTCAATTACCGAGCATGAAATTCAGAAAGCTATGTTGTCAATGCAATCAGGTAAAGCTCCTGAACGTGATGGTTTTCCAGTAGGATTTTACAAACTATTTGAAAAATTACTTTCTCCATATCTTTTGGAAATATTTCATGAATCTTTTGAGAAGGGTAATTTACCACCTTTTTATGAAGTTTCTGCTTCCTTAATCCTTAAGAAAGATAAATATCCTATTGAATGTTCATCATATAGACCTATTTCATTATTAAATGTGGATGCAAAAATTCTCTCTAAGATAATGGCTAACTGCTTGGAAAATATTTAATCTAAAATTATTTCTATGGATCAAACAGGCTTTATTAAAGGCCGTTACTCTTTCTCCAATGTTTGGAGATTAATGAACATTATATATTCATCACTGTCTAAGATACCCCAATGTGTTATTTCTCTTGATGCAGAAAAGGCTTCTGATAGAGTTGAGTGGACATATCTGTTTAAGGTTTAGGTAATAATTTCAATAGGTTGATTCAAATGAACTATAAGAATCCTACTGCTACTATTATTATGAATAATCTTAGATCTTCTTTTTTTCACTTTCACGTGGCACTAGACAGGGATGTCCATTAAGCCCTTTATTATTTAATCTTGTACTGTAGCCTTTGGCCATAACACTCCATGAAGCTAAAATATTCATAGTATCTCTATAAATGGGATTATACATAAGATTTCTCTTTATGCAGATGATCTTTTGGTTTATATTTTGAACCCTGAAGAATATATACCTAATCTTCTGGAAATACTAAATGATTTTGGAAAATTTTCAGGATATAAACTTAACTTAAGTAAAAGTGAATTGTTTCCATTAAATGCTTCTGTTTTATATATAATGATATTCCATTTAGAATTGTTAATTATTTTAAATATTTAGGTATTATAATTACTAAAAATATAAAGATCTTTATAAAGCTAATGTAGTTCCTTTAATGGACTTTATGAAACAATTATTTTCTAGATGGAATCCACTTACACTTTCTTTAATAGGTCGTATCCATGCCGTGAAAATGATGATTTTACCTAGATTTTTATATATTTTTCAAAATATACTATCTTTTTAACTAAAAATTGTTTTGATCAAATTGACTATTATTTTGTCCTTTATTTGGAACAATAAAAGACCAATAATTAATAAGTATCATTTACAAAAATCTAAACATGATGGTGGACTTGCACTTCCTAATTTAAGATTGTACTATTGGGCTGTTAATACTTGACAATTATGTTTTTGGCTATAAAAATTATGTTTTTGGCTATATTGGCTCGACAAGAGCTAAAAAGCAGCTTGGATTGATTTGGAATTAAAAGCTATCAAACAATTTCATTTAACCTCATTATTAGGAGCTCCATTACCTTTACAACTCTCTAAAATTCCAAATTTATATCTCTACCCTATTATTAAACAGTCCTTATGGATTTGGTTCCAGTTTTGTAATGTTTTAACTTGTTAAACAATTTAAATTGTCTATTTCTTTATATCAAAATTTTTTATTTAAACCTTCAATCACTGATCCCATTTTTCTCTTATGGAGAAATAAGGGGATCTGTTTTTTAGTAGATTTATTTTGTGATGGTCAATTGATGACTTTTGAAGAGTTAATTAGCAAATATTTACTTTCTCATACACACTTTTTGCAATATTTTCAGGTTAGACATTTTTTACAAAAATACTTATCTAAGTTTCCATCTATGCAAGAATCTGATTTGTTGGATATTATTTCGAATATGAAACCTTTAGTAAGAGGTTCCATTGGTAGAATTTATAATTTTTTGAAGAAGAATTTATTGTTAATGAAGATTGGTTGCGAGTTCTGAAAATGGTCAATTCTTCTTCGATATGTGTCAATCACTGTTTAATTCAATTTAAAATTGTTCACCATTATTATTTAACAAAGGAGAGACTATCCAAACTATTTCCTAGCATAGACAATTACTGCGATAGATGTAAAACTGAAGTAGCCACTTTGTCACATATGTTCTGGTCATGTCCTTCATTAAAATCTTTTTGGAAATCTTTATTTTCTCCAATTTCTAAAGCTCTAAAAATTAATTAACAACCTAATACATTGACTGTTCTATTTGGAACAGTTCCACATCATATTCAGGGTATTTCATCTTCAGACCAACATGCAATTACATTTGTTATATTATTGGCAAGAAGGGTTATTTTATTAAAATGGAAAGATACCTCTGTCCCTACATTAATTCAGTGGTTTTCTCAAGTAATGTTATGTCTTAGTTTGGAAAAAATTAGAAGTAGAACTTTTGATCTCCAATTTGATTTTGAGAGAAGATTGGGCTCTTTTGCCAAACATTATCATTTAATTTGAATTATTTTATGTGGTTTCCTTCCAATTTTATTTTATATAAACATGAATTGGCGGTGATGATTCTTCTTTATATATATAGATGATGGTAAGCCGTATTGCTCCGGTAGTTGATTCTGAATGGGTTTTTTTCTACTTTTTTTCTTTTTCTTTCTCTTGTAGTTAGTGGGGTTTCTTTTTTTTAGTAAGTTGGGGTTCTCTTTTTTATTTCTTTTCTTTATAAAAATTATTTTTCATTATCCTATATTATCCTTTTTTGATAAGATTTTTTCAGCTTTATTAATTGTATATATATCAAGTTGAAGTTTTGTATCATCTTACAGCTGTAGAAGATTATGTATCATTAAAAAGATTCTAAAAATGAAATGGAATGATCACTGCCTCCTAATGGTTCCTTTACATTAATCTCCCTAAAAAGATCTGGGTTATTGCACGACACCCAATCCAAGATAGCTGTTCCCCGAATAGGCTCAACCATCAGCTGCTCTAAAAAGCCATTTTGTAAGCATTCAATACATTTCCTCTCTTGTGATCTGACACAAATCTGACTTTCCCAATTCTCCTGCAGATTGAAGTCACCCACTACAATTGTGTCATTAAATTTATTAAATAAATGCCAAACATTCAGGAGTATCTGGGACAGAAATGAGGATACATTCTTTTACCAAGGAGCGAAGGTATTTTGGAAGCTGAAAGAGTCTTATCTACCTTCAGGCCTTTCAGCTTCCAAACTGAACACTTCAGGGTTCAGAAAGAGGTATCTGAAGAGATTGTGAGGGCATTAGAGACGTAGAACACCACTTGAAAATGCCATTCGGCCAATCTAGTCCATGCCAAAGCATTAATCTGCCGAGTTCCAACACCTTCCACCAGGAGAAAAGCCCTCCGTACCCTCCTGATCCATGGACCTAAGCAAACTTCTGTTAAAGATTGAAATTGTTCGTTCCACTTGCTCTGACAGCTCATTGCACACTCTCCCCACCTTTGAATGAAGAAGTTCCCCTTAGTTTTCTCTTAAAGTAATCACGAATCACTAGATTTTGGAATGGTTCTGGTGGACTAGAAAGTTGCAAATGTCACCCCACTCTTTAAGAAGAGAGAGAGGCAGAAGAAAGGAAATTATAGGACAATTAGTCTGACCTCAGTGGTCATGAAGATGTTAGAGTGTATTAAGTGGGTCTTTTGGGTACTGTAATTGGCAATGCATGATGAAGTAGGCCAAAGTCAGCAGGATTCCTTCAGAGGAAATCGTGTCTGACAAATCTCTTGCAATACTTTGAGGAAATAACAGGCGGGGTCGATAAAACAGAGGCAGTGGATGGTGTTTGCTTGGATTTTCAGATGATCTTTAGCAAGCAAGGCTTATTAAAGGCTTACCCCATGCAAGGATTATTGAGAAAGGAAGGAGGCATGGGATTCAAGGGGACATTGCTTTGTGGATCCAGAATTGGCTTGGCTCTAGATGGGCCATTTTCTGCATGGATGTCAGTGACCAGAGGTGTGCCTAAGGGATCTGTTCTTGGACCCCTACTCTTCGTGAACTTTATAAATGACCTGGATGAGGAAGTGGAGGGATGGGTTAGTAAATTTGCTGATGACACAATGGTTGGGGTTGTTGTGGATAGTGTGGAGGCCTGTCAGAGGTTACTGCGGGATATTGATAGGATGCAAAACTGGGCTGGGAAGTGGCAAATGGAGTCCAACTCAGATAAGTGGGAGGTGGTTCATTTTGTTAGGTCAAATATGATGGCAAAAATACAGCATTAATGGTAAGGCTCTTGGCAGTGTGAATTAGAGGGATCTTGTATTCCAAGTCCATAGGACACTCAAAGCTGCTATGCAGTTTCACTCTGTAGTTAAGAAGGCATACAGTACTTTGGCATTCCGTGAGATTGAGTTTAATATCTGAGAGGTAATATTACAGCAATATAGGACCCTGGTCAGACCCCTCTTGGAGTAATTTGCTAAATTCTGGTCATCTCATTACTGAAAGGATGTGGAAACCATAGAAAGGGTGCAAAGAGGATATACAAGGATGTTGCCAGGATTAGGGGAGCATGCCTTATGAGAATAGGTTGAGTGAACTCGGCCTTTTCTCCTTGGAGTGATGGAGGATGAGAGGTGACCTGATAGAGGTGTATAGGCATTGATTGCGTGGACAGAGCCAAAATGGGTTAACACAAGAGGGCACAATTTTAAGGTGCTTGGAAGTAGGTACACAGGTGATATCAGGGGTAATTTCTTTACACAGAGAGTAGTGAGTGTGTGGAATGGGATGCCAGCGGCAGTGGTTAAGGCATAAACAATAGTGTATTTTAAGAGTCTCCTGGATAGGTACATGGAGCTTAGAAACATAAAGGACTATGCGTAAGCCTTGGTAGTTCTTGGGTAAGGACATGTTTGGCACCATTTTCTGGGCCGAAGGGCCTCTATATTGTTGCAGGTTTTCTATGTTTCTATGTCTATAAGGTGCTGCACACGAGGCTGCTTAAGAAGATCACAGCTCATGGAATTACAGGAAAGATTCTTGTCTGGATTGAAGATTGGCTGATTGACAAGGGAGAAAGAACAATGGGGAGAATCCTGTTTTGCTGTCAGTAACTAATGGTGTTCCATAGTGGTCAGTATTGAGATCACATCTTTTCATGTAAAATCCAAATGATATGGATGACAGAATTGATACCATGGTGACGAACTTTGAAGTTGATACAAAGATAGGTATGGGACAGGTAGTTTAGAGCAATTCGAGAGTCTGTAGAAGGACTTTAATAGGTTTGGAGAACATGCAACGAAGTAGCAGATGAAATACAGTGTATGAAAATGTGCAGTCATGTACAATTGGTAGAAGGAATAGGGCATAAAAAAAAATAAATGAGAGAAAATTCAAAATCAGAGTTGCATAGGTACCTGGGAGTCCTTGAGCAGGAGTCCCTAAAGGTTTGCTTACAGATTGCATTGATTAAGGATAACAACTGTAATGTTAGCATATAAGAGCAGGGATGTGATATTGTAGCTTTATAATGAATTGGTCAGATCGCTCTTGGTATGTTATGAGCAGTTTTCGACCTCCTATCTGAGAAAAGGTATGCTCGTATTGGAGAGCATCCAGAGAAGGTTCACGAGAATGATTCCAGGAATGAAAGGGTTAACGTATGACGAGTGTTAGATGGCTTTGACCCTGTACTCACTGGTCCAGAAGAAAGAGAGGGGATCTCATTGAAACCTATTAAATAATGAAAGGCCTCGACGGTCTGGCTTAGAAAAAGATGTGTGACACTGTGAGTCTGGGACCAGAGGTCACGGCCCCAATATAAATGGCATTCACTCAGAGCAGTGATGAGGAGGAATTTCTGTAGTCAGGGAGTGTTAAATCTTTGAAATTTATTGCCATGGATGGAGTAGAGGCCAAGTAATTGAGTGTATTTTAAATGGATGTTCAAAGATTATGGGGAGAAGGCAGAAGAATGGGGTTGAGAGAGATAATCAATTGGACACGAAGGAATGGCGGAGCAGATCAATTGGCTGAGCAGCTTCTGTCTCATATCTCATGGCTCATGGTCTAAAGAAGAGGCTAGTGAGGTTGCATTACGGTTAGGGTAATGTTAGGGTATCCGCACCTGGGTTATTGTATTTAGTTTTGGTTGTTCTGCGATAGGAAAGAGAACGTTAAGCTGGAATGAGTGCTGACGAGGTTTATGAGAATTGTGCTCATACTTGAAGGACTGAGTTCTGGAGAGAATTTGGGCAAGTTGGAACTTCACACCTTAAAGTGCAGGAGACTGAGGCTGACATTATGCAGGTGTTCCAAACCATGAATGCATGAAAATGGGGAATGTGCGCAGTCCTTTCTCCACTTTTGTGGAATCAACAACCAGAGGGCACCGGTTAAAGGTAAGAGAGGATTGATTTAATAGGGATATCAGGGGGAAATTATTAAACCCTCTCTCTTCCAGTTCATTGTTTAACTAACACACTGAGTGTACTCTTGGATTAGAGGAGCAAACCCTCATATTACATCTGGGTAGTTTACAACCTGATGGCATGAACATCAATAACTTTAACCCTTACATACTATTCATATTCTATACCTTCACAGTATGGTCTGGGTCAATTCTGACCCAGCCCAAGAATCCCCTCATAACAAGTGTCTATACCAAACTTTGAACCACAAATCTATTTAGAATCTATAAATAGCCTATCTGACATTAATAAATGGGTGATTAATCCTTAGTTAATGTTTCAGAGAGCAGTGAGAGTGTATTTTTTAGGTTTTACACCACTCATTTATGGAGAAAAAACATCTACTATCACACAATATCATGTCCTATTATACCTAAGACATGCAAACATAACAGCCATAATGATTTAAATATATTTTATTGAAACTGAAAATGGTGATAACATTCTGGAACCGTGGGGTTTATTATATAACCATTTATAACCATTATAACCATCAAACACTGTCCACAGAGTTAGGATATGGGCAGTAGGCAAAATATCCCTCTAGTGTTTGTAGATCTCATACTGGAGATGCAGTATCCGTTCATCCTGCCACTTTACTTTTGGCCCATATTGTCATCATATCGGTCCCACACTTGTCTTTATTGGGATCTTCCTCCTCTTTAACCTCCATTCTGGAGTTTCAGTTAAAATGGTGGAGTTATTGCTTATGGATAGTGCTTTGGGGGTGTGGGCCTTTATAGGGACTGGGTGCTGTTTTCTGGGGTAGTGCAGTGGCTAATTGAGGGGTATTGTGGGGAGGAACAGGCCCAGGGATAGAGTTAGGTAATGGGGTTGGAAGATTTGCAGTGAAGGGAGGTGGGGGTGGCAACTGGCATTCCAGGGTGGGGGGGGGGGGTTCTGCGGGACCTTGCAGTAAGGGGGAGGGCTGAAACAGGAACCGAACTGCTGGTGATATTGGGTGAATGTAGCCCCTTGGTGGGGTGAGGACATGGGTTTATGGGAAGGTGTAGGAGGGTTGGAGGTGTTAGGTTTAGGGGTAGGGCAAAGGACTGTTACATACTCCCTTTTGTGGGGTCCAGCTTGGGTTATTTGGGGTGCTGTCTGGTTTAGTTGGGGTGCGCAGTCCATTGGAAGTTGGGATTAGGGTGAAGTGTAGGGTTGGGGATGTTTATGGGGTGGCGTGGTACTGATGATGTGGGGTAAACGTGGCTCCCCTGGTGGGGAGAGGGCCTGGGTTTATGGGGGTGTGCAGGGGAGGTTGGAAGTGTTAGGTTTAGGTGTATGGCTGGGAGGTGGGGCTGCAGGACCTTGGCGTGGTGGGAGGGGTTGAAAGAGCACCAAAACCGATGGTGAAGTGGGTGAACTTGTCCCCCTGGTGGAGAGAAGGCTCAGGATTACAGGGATGTGTAAGATGGGTGAAGTTGTTATGTTTGGGGATATGGCTGTGGAATGTGGATGCAGGCCTTCCCATGGGGGGGGGGGTGAGGAAGAAAAGTAGGCCCCTTTGTAGGGGTGTGGTCAGGGTTAACTGGGGTGTTGTCCAGTTTACCTGGGGTGTGTGGTCCATTGGATGTTAGGATTAGGTTGGGAAGGCAGGGTCCAGGAATGTCCGCTGGGTGGCGGGTGGTAAAACAGGTGGTGTGGGGTGAGCTTGGCACCCTAGCGAAAAGAGGACCTGTGTTTATGGGGTGCAAAGATGTTAGGTTTCAGGGCAGGGCCATGTGATGGGGAAGCTGGGGGGTTGGGGTGAGTGCTGTGTCTGGATCAAAATGGTCATTACAAGTCTATTCTTCCTAGTGGTTATCCCTTGTAGAGCTATAATTTCTATCTTTATCCTTCTTTATTCCGTTTCAGTGTTACTATTTGGGGAATGGGGTTCTGTTCTGAAGCCTAGTTGTAAGGCTCTATTTCCAAAGTAAGATGTACCTTTCCTATTTAATGGTCACCTGTCTTAATTTTGCTTTTGGCTGGGTGACTGAAGGGGATCCTCCTCTTCCTCCCTACTCTGGTTTTCTCAATAATTTTCTGAACTATTGGCTGCAATGTTGACCCTCTAGTGGATATATTTTATTTTTCTGGCCTAGCTTTTTAGTCCTCGTTTAGGCTGTTCAGGGAATACGCCTGTAGTGTTTCAATCCATCTCCTCTCTGCTCTTTTTCTTTGAAGGTTTGACCAGTTTATGTTCGTTTCCAGGCCCAGGATTGCCAGGGAGTACATGCCATGTTCCAGGAAGTGTCTACTAACTGGTCTATTTTGGATTCCTCTTGTTATATTACTGAGGTGCCCCGTGAGTCTGGTTCTCAAGATGTTGCCTGTCTCCCCTATGTATGTAATATGGCATTGTTTACACTGGATTACATATACTACATACTTTTGTACACAAGTTATCTTCTGGTCTACCTTGGCCGACTTTCCTGTAGCCCTGTTGTGTATGCTTTTGGAAATTCACAAGTATATGCATGCCCTGCAGTTTCTCACCTCACAGTTTGGCGCTGCTCATAATTTGGTACTGACTAGTATGTCTTTCAAGTTTCTACCCCTTTTGAAAGCTGAAACTATAGTGTTTTGTCCCAGTGGACTCCCCTTCCACTTCTTGAAAGTAGTTCTTGAAAGTGTGTTTCAACCGCCCTGTGAATGCTCACTGCCATCCCACTGTATCCTGTTCTCAAGGGTAGTTTCCGTGTTGTGTTGTTCTGAGGTTGGGGATTTGTGATACTTTTAAAAAAGTCAGATTTGATGTGTCTGAGTCTCCGTCTGCTGTAGCCCCTGTGTCTAAGTGCAGTGAAGAGATAGAGTAGCCCTAGTGCAAATGCGGTGAAACCAGGTCAGCTGTCCTTTGACAATGCCTCTGAAAGTGTGCTTGGGATGGTGGTTCCTTGTATGTAGGAGGGTGTGTGTGTCTGTGCTTTTAAAGAATACTTTGGTGGCTAGTTTCTGGCTGCTGTTTTCTGGTGCTTGTTTAAATACCATAGTGTCCAGAAAGTCAATTTTCTCCCTATTTGTTGTGGCCTTAACCTTAATGGATGGATGATGAGTGTTTAGGATTTGAATGACTTCCTCTTATTCTGCCTCTGAGTGTGTCCGCACTTCCCAGATGTCATCCATTTATCTATAGAGACACATGAATTTTTTGGGGCACTTTGGATAAACTGTTTCCTCCCACTTTGCTACGTATATATTGGCATAGGCTGGAGCAAACTTCTTTCTTGTAAGTAGAATTCATCATTGAAATCAAAGTCATTTTAGTTCTGCTGAGGTGAAGGAGTTCTATCAAGGCCTCGTCTGGTCTGTCTAGCTGTGGGTTCTTCCATAGGATATCCCTCACTACCTCTGTAGCCCTGTCCATTTCTATATTGGGGTACAGGCTTTCAATATCCATGGTGAAGAAATAGTCTCAGGGGCACCAACATGGAATTGACTATCGGGACGAAGTGACATGTGTCCTTGATATTGCTGGAGTGTATCTGTGATAGTGGGTTAAGGAAGGCATCAATGTACTCTGCTATCCTGTATGACTCACTGATGCCTTCTGACACGATGGGCCTGCTGGGTGGTATTTGCCCCGGAACAGTCCATGAGTCTGGGTTCTTGTGTATCTTGGGGAAGGTATAAAAAGTTCTTGCTTGTGGCTTTATCCCTGTCAGGTACTTCACTTGCTTCTCTTTGAGGTATCTAGTCCTTTCCAGTTCTCGCAAAATGTTCCTAGTTACTGTGTGTGTTTCCCAGTATATGGGTTCATTTAGTTCAGTGTAGTGCTCCATGTTGTTTAATTGTCTGTGTGCCTCAAATAGGTATTGCTGTCTGTTCATCATACTATGCTGCTCCCTTTATCCGCTGTTTGCTCTCTCCTTCCTAGTTAGATTGGGCTTATCCTGTACTTCTCTCTCCCTCTCTATTACATCATCCAGTGTGCTCTCAAATTCTAGAACCGCTTCTGACCTGTCCCTCCTCTTGGACATCCAGTCTGAGGGAGGGGTGAAAGGGGTTCTGACTATGTTCTGACTCACCTAAAAAGTCGACGAGTACCAATCTCCTTTGGAATGTATCCATGTCCCTCTCAATCTGGAGTTTTCCGGGGCTCGAGTGTGATACTGACCCAGAAGCCATCCCTGGAGGTTGAGGGTCTGTTCCCCTCTGTGGTCAGTGGGGTCCTGGTGGCTACATTAGAAGTGTGGCATCCCTCGTGGGTCCGATCTGCAGCGGCCTGCCATTCTGGCACAGGTCTTGAGACCAGATCAAAAATATGCTTTTGGACGACCTCCAATTTGATTTGAAACTTTTCCTTGAAATTTCATTTGTTCCAGATTACAGCTTTGGTGACTGCTTCTTGTAAGCGGTCAGTCACATCTGATTCAACTAATTTTAGTTCCAATTCTTGCAGGCTAATTTGGTAATGTTCAATTAAAATTTGTCGTGTTTCTTCAGCCCAAACGTCCGCATTCGCAGCAATTTTACGAAGCGTTTCTTGGGAGGGGTTCGCAGGCTTAATAAATTTGGTCAGTCTGTGCGCCTGGCTGGTGATCCCCTTCCGTGGTCTGTTCTGTTGTTCCAAAACTCTCAACTGGTTCAGAGTCTGGATTATTTTATATATCAATCTAACCGTGGTGCAAAAGGAATCCCTGGGGATACCGGGGTTCCTGTAGTTACCATGGTTGTTCGGTCCGTCCCGTGGGAGCAGACTCCTGCTTCTCTCTCTCCAACTAGATTAGATTAGATTAGATTCGACTTTATTGTCATTGTGCCGAGTACAGATACAAAACCAATGAAATGCAATTAGCATCTAACCATAACTGCAAAAGAATAGTGTTATTTACAAACTAACTGCGAATAAAAAGTAAATGCTACAGCATACAGATATAAAAGTACTGAGATAGTACAATATGGGTGCAATATTGTTTAGCACTGTGATGTGAAGTCCAGCAGGGTCACAGCCTCAGCGAAGAAGCTCTTCCTGAGCCTGCTAGTGTGGGAGTGGAGGCTCCTGAATCGCTTACCGGATGGGAGGAGAGTAAAAAGTCCATGGTTAGGGTAAGATGCATCCTTAATAATGCTTTTCGCCCTGCCCAGGCACTGTTTATCTTAGATGCTCTCAATGGTGGGAAATTGGGTGCCAATAATCCGCTGGGCAGTTTTCACACCTGCTGGAGTGCTTTGCGGTCCAATACCGGACAATTGCCATACCACACTGAGATGCAGTTGGTGAGTATGCTCTCAATGGTACAGCGGTAAAAGTCCGTGTGTATCCTGGGACAGAGGTGAGCTTTCTTGATGCTCCTCAGAAAATAAAGGCGCTGTTGCGCCTTTTTGATCAGGATGGAGGAGTTCAGGGGCCAAGTGAGATCATTGGAAATGCGGACACCAAGGAATTTGAAGCTTGATACACGCTGCACTACAGCTCCGTTGATGTAGATGGGGACATAACTCTGGCTCCCAGCATGCTTGAAGTCCACAATGATCTCCTTGGTCTTCTGGGTGTTAAGGGCCAGGTTATTGTCGACACACCACGCAGCTGAGTGCTGCACTTCGTACCTGTAGGCCGTCTCGCCAGCCCCTCTGATCAGGCCAACCACCGCGGTGTCCTCCACATCGTTAAAGTAAGACAATAATCAGCAAACTACAAACTGTCCACTTAGTTAATGTTCTTACCGCTTGTTCTGTGTCTTGGGTTCAGTGATTTCGACTCCAGCAAATTGCCTCTAATAAAACGTATTTCCCGACTGAGGGAGCCTCCACAGTTTTGCCTGTCCTGTGGCTTTCTCAAGGAAATCTGCTGTAAAAACTCTCAGGTGGTCTCCGTTTAAATGTGGGATTCTGTGTCTCCCCCTTTGGAATTTTGCACCCTACCCCCCCCACCCATTCTCGGCATTGTTTTACAAAACCTGTTTGTCCATTTCCATGCAGTCCGACTGTTGCTAGCACACCGGCCTGCCTTGTTTGTTTAAACTGTTAAAGGTAAATTGTCTGCTAATCTCGCTTCTTTTTTATTTCCTGACCCTCTCCATTCCTTTTACCCCTAATTTTTCATTTCTATTCCTTTAGTACCTAGTTAGAGTTAATATTAGATTTCATCCTATTTCTCCTTTTAGGATTAAGTTGTTTTATTGTGACTTTAGTGTTCAGCTTGTTAGTTCATTGCTCTGTGGGTCTAAAGTGGTGGAAGCTTATAGTTAATTTATTTTAGGGTTGGGGCTTATCCGCAGTAGTCTGTGCTAGTATTCTAGCTTCTTGGATGTACTGTTTGGCTTTTGAGGACCAGGATGATGAGAGACATGTTACTTCCGGTTAGGATGCGAGTCTGCGGACAGAGGGCAAAACATCCCTCTAGTGTTTGTAGATCTCGTACTGGAGAGGCAGTATCACTTCACCCACGTTGTCATCATTTCAATCCCCGACTTGCCTTTATTCCTGTAAACTCCATGGCGAACAGACCCAGATACACTGGCACCATCATATGTTAACCCTTTCAATCCTGGCAGCATTTCCATTTACCTCCTCAGGACGCTCTCAAATACCAGCATATTATTTCTAAGGCAAACTGTCCAAAAGTGCACAGAATCCACTGCACACTACTCCAGGCGTGGTCTGACCAATACGGTACAAAGCCTCAGAATTGCATCTTTGCTTTTATATTCTTGTCCTCATAAAATGAATGCACATTTTGCATTTGCCATCCTATAGACTCAGTCTACAAGATAGTTTTTAGGGAATCCTGCACTAGGACTCCCAAGTCCCTTTGCACCTCTGATATTTGACTTTTTTCCCCCTGCTTGACCACATAATTTCCAACACTATATCCCATCTGCCACTTTTCGAAGAGCAGATTGACATTTGCAATTTTACTGCTCGCTAGAGCCATTCCAGTATCTGGTGAATCTTGAATAGCATCATTAATGTCTCCATAATCTCTTAAAGTACCGCATTCAGATCCCTGGGAGGTAGTTCATCTGGTCCAGGTGACGTATCTACCATCAGACTTACTAGCTGCCCTAGCTTCTCCTCAGTAATATCAACAAAATTTCTGCACTCTAGCACTCAAATCTCTGCCATGCTGCCAGTATATTTCACATCAAAAACGGCAATTTCTTTGTCCCACATTATTACCTTTCTGAATCATTTCCAGAGATCTGATATGCACTATCACCTCCCTTTTATTCTTTATATATCTGAAAAACTTTCCATATGATCTTTTAAATGATTTGCCTTCATGTTTCATCATTATTCGTGTTATTTTAGTTGCCTTCTCTTCTGGTGATTTTTATGAGCTTCCTAATCGTTTAACTTCCCAATGTGCTGTTTTGGCAATGTTATATGCCATCGCTTTTGATTTCATGTTGATGTTTATTTCCCTATTCAGCCACATTTGCCTCATCCTCATTTTAGAATTCTTCTTCATCTATAGATGTATCTATTCTGTACCAACATCCGAATTTTCCCATTACTCCTGCTATTGCTGATCTGCTGTCGAAATTATTGAGAGTGAGGACAAGCTCCGCCAGACTGAAGAGTGTGATGGTCGAATGGAAGTCGTTGGATTTGGTGTCAGATAGAAATGGGGGAGCTTTGGGAACTGTCTGGTAATGGATTGGGGTGTACAGGGACTGGGCATCATTGGTATGTATAATATGATATGAGCCAGGGCACCTGAAAACATTGAAAAGATCCAAAGGGTGTGAGGTGTCATGGATCTGTATAGGAAGGGAATGAACTATGGGGGATGAAACTGAGTCAAGGTATTGTTATGATCCAGCAACAATGAATATATAATTGAGACAGGTTTTTTATAACAAATAAAACATTTATTAAACTCTGCTAAAAAAACTAAAAAGTAAACAAATGACTAACTTAACCGGAAGTTGGCTGCTGTGTGGCAGCTTGAACAGTTCTTAAAGCGAGAATGCAAAAACAGTTCTTAGAAGTAGTAATGCAGAAGTCCAAAGTAATTTACACTCAGTTAAAGGAGAGGCTTTCCTTGAATTAAATCCTCTTTCACGACGTTACTGCTGATCCCAGCCGAAGTATGCTTTGCTGAGGGATTTACGATTGAAAAAAATGAAACGGCTTAAAGGCACTGACCTTTCCTTGGCGAAACTTTGCACCCAGCCCTTTCTGCTCTTACAGCAGGGACTAACATGGGCACAGCTGACGAATTCCTTCCAAAAGAGAATCAAACAAGTTCGAACCTGTTTCACCGTCGAAATCAACTTTCCTCGATCCTTTAGCTTCCCGAACTTCGACGAATCTTCACTCTCTGACTTGATTTTAACTGGCAGTATTGTAGCAAATCTGCTGGCAACAACCTTTAAAACTTAAGACAGAAAATAAAACTCCATTTTTAAACTAAACTGCATCATAACATCGAAATACGCAGCAACATGGAGTCAGTGGCGAATTCAGCCATGAACTGTCCCACCACACAGGGTGGGGGGGGGGGGGGTGGTTCTCCTTTTATGCCCTGTTGAAAAAAACCATCACTTGACCTCTCACTGGAGGGAAAATGACGTAACTCCACCATCACAAGACCATTACCTCATGCTCAACATAGCCTCAATTACATCATGGTCACGTGACAGGTACAAGATACCCACGGTAACACCTCTCTCCAAAAAAAAAATTTGGTCTGTCATGAACAAAATTTTAACAATTAACTATTTACAGAAGAAAAAAAACAAATATATAAAATTTACAATGTACACAGTATACATAGTATTATCATACAGCACTTTACAAATTATTACACAGGAGTGTTACAAATCTTAAAATATCACTCCATTAAAAGAAATTACATTGTACATTCAACATCGAAGTAGACAATCAGCAATTACATTACCTTTGCCTTTAATATGTTATTAAAATATGTACTCTTGTAACATTAAACTCCAATTTAATAACCTTCTATTCTTGTTTTTCATCTTACTTAGAAACACTAACGAATTATGGTCTGTGTGGACTATAAGTGGCTTTTGAGTTGTACCAACATATACATCAAAATGTTCTAAGGCCAAAACAAGAGATAACAATTCCTTTTCTATTGTCGAATAGTTTCTTTGATGCTCATTAAATTTCTTAGAAAAGTAAGCTACTGGATGATCAACCTCATCACTCTCATCCCTTTGCATTAATACTGCTCCTGCATCCTCACCGCTGGCATTTACAGCTAATGAAAAATGTTTTTCACTTTCTCAAATGCTTCTTGACAAGGCACTGTCCACACAAATTTCTCATTCTTCTTCAAGAGGTTAGTTAATGGAAGGGCAACATTAGCAAAATTCTTACAAAATTTTCGGTAATATCCTACCATTCCCAGGAATCTTCTGAGAGATTTTTCCCAGTTGGATTGGGAATCTCTAAAATTGCCCGAACTTTTGCCTGAACAGGAATTGCCTTACCTTGACCCATAACATAGCCAAGGTAATTTACAGTGGCATGTCCAAATTCACTTTTAGCTAAGTTAATAGTTAAGTTAGCTTTTGAAAGCCTTTCAAATAATTTCTCCACTGCAGTAATGTGTGCTTCCCAAGTATAATTTCCTGTCACTAAATCGTCAATATAAGCATCTGTATCTTTCAATCCCTGAAGCACAGAGTTAATCATCCGCTGGAAAGTACCTGGGGCATTCTTCATCCCGAATGGAAGAACATTATATTCATATAGCCCAGATGGAGCTACAAATGTGGAAATCTCTCTACCTCTATCCGTTAATGGAACACACCAATACCCTTTCAATAAATCAATCTTTGTAAGGAACTTTGCTTTTCCAACTTTATCTACACGATCATCTACTCTGGGAATTGGATATGCATCTGTTTTCATTACAGCATTCACCTTCCTATAGTCCGTACAAAACCTATTACTACCATCTGACTTAGGCACCATAACACAAGGTGAACTCCAATTCGAGTCAGAAGGTCGAATAATATTATTCTCCAGCATATATTTAATTTCTTTCTCAGCAAGTTCACATTTTTCTATGTTCATCCTATATGGATGTTGTTTAATGGGTTTTGCATCTCCAACGTCTACATCATGTGAAGCTACTGTGGTTTTTCTAGGAACGTCTGGAAACAAATCCTTATATTTAAAAATTAATTGCTTCATCTACTGCTTCTGCTCTGGCTGTAAATGTGCTAATTTCTCATCAATATTTTCCAGAATGGTTGAGTTTGGTAATCTGACAGAAGCAACGTTAGGTTTAGAATGAGTTTCAGATGAATCATCTATTACGTTCCTAGTGAGATCAGACTCATTATCATTAACCACAACAGTCATAGTAGCAGATTGTTTCTTGTAATATGGTTTTATCATATTTATATGGCAAAGTTGAGTTGGCCTTCTACGATCTGGAGTTTTTATCACGTAATCCACATCATTGATTTTAGACACAATTTCATAAGGACCATGAAATTTAGCTTGTAAAGGATTCGTTTGCACTGGGATAAGAACCAGCATCTTATCTCCAGGCTGAAACATTCTCATCCTAGCTTCTTTATTGTATCAGGTTTTCATTTTCTCCTGAGCCAATTTTAAATTTTCCCTAGCTAAACTACAAGCTTTATGTAATCTGTCCTTAAATTTTAAAACATAGTCCAACAAATTAGTGTGTACTTCTTTATTAATCCATTGTTCTTTTAATAAAGCCAAAGGTCCTCTAACTATATGTCCAAATACAAGTTCAAAGGGACTGAAACCTAATGATTCTTGGACCGACTCTCTTACTGTAAATAGAAGTAAGTTTATACCCTTATCCCAATCATTTTCATTTTCCACACAATAAGTCCTAATCATAGTCTTGAGGGTAGAATGAAACCTCTCCAAGGCACCTTGCGATTCTGGATGGTATGCAGACGAAGTGATTTGCTTAGCTCCCAATTTATAAACTATCTGTTGAAACAATCCAGACATAAAATTACTGACTTGATCAGATTGAATTTCCTTACAACAACCCAAAATAAGTAAAGAATTTTATAAGAGCCTTTGTTACAGTTTTAGCTGTTATATTCCTAAGTGGTACTGCCTCTGGAAACCTAGACACAGTGCACATGATAGTCAGCAACTATCTGATAACCAGTACTGATAACCAGTTTTTGTTTTTGGTAATGGACCTGCACAATCTATAATAATTTTAGAAAATGGTTCAGCAAATGCTGGAATAGGTTGCAATAGAGCCACTGGTGTAACTTGATTTGGTTTACCCACAATTTGACAAGTATGGCACATTCTGCAAAACATCGCCACATCTTTTCTTGAACCAGACCAGTAAAAATGTTTTAAAATCTTGTCCACATTTTTCCTTACCCCTTGATGTCCACCCAAAGGCATACTATGAGCTAAAGTTAAAATCTCATTTCGATAAACTTTTGGAACAACTACCTGGTAAACAACATTCCATTCATCACTTGCAGGAATTGTAGGCAGTCTCCACTTCCTCATCAATACACCTTTCTCAAAATAATACCCTACTGGCACCTTATCAACTTCACTATGTGGAAGAGCTTGTTCTTTTAATTTTATAATCTCAGGATCTCTACTCTGCTCTGCTATCCTCTCCTTCCTGGACACAAACCAATCTTCATGGTCAGACTTACTCCAAGAATCTTGTTCAAACAATGAAGTTAAAAAATGTTTCTGACACATCCTCAAAACTCGAATCCTGAATTGAACAGGCATGAGTAACAACCTCATTCTGCACATCAATCTTTTAGCCATAGCTCGAGTTACAACACAGGAAGAATTTGTGTTAGAATCCATCCGTGGTTCCTTTGACTCTATTGTCAAAAGCACTTCAGGAAAAACTTGTCCGCCTGCCAAATCATTACACAACAATAAAGGAATATCTTTCACAGGCAAGTTAGGTTGTAGTCCCACTTTAACAAGTCCTGTAACTAACCCTGACTTTAAATTCACTTTATACAAATGTACAGGCATAAAGGCATTCCCAACACCTCGTATATAATTTACCTCACCAGTATCAGACTCATCATTAAACTTTAACACACTGTCTAACATCAGTGATTGAGAAGCTCCAGTATCCCTAAGGATTTTTATTGGCACTGGAGTAGATCCTTCTATGAAGGATACAAACCCATCAGTTATAAAATGATCTTTTTAACTTTGTCAAAACTTCATTTGTGTTTATCAAACCCTGTGAATTTACAGGTGTTTCAGTATGTCGCACACAAGCATCTGGCTCTGCTTCTTTTTCAATCGGAAACAGTTAGCTATTACGTGACCAGGTTTCTTACAATAGCTGCAAATGGCACCAAACTGCCTTTCCTTCACAGGTTTTCCTTCCTCCTTACCTTTCTCACTAACTTCTGATTTAATTTCTGATTTACCTTGAGTCCCTGTTATTTTTCCTTTTAAAAGTTCTGCTCTGAGGAAATTTATTCTTATGGATTAAAGCATACTCATCAGCTTATTTAGCAGAGTCCTGCAATGTAGCAATGTCTCTCTCATTTAAGTATGTCCTTACTTCAACAGGGATGCTCCTTTTAAATTCCTCCATTAAAATCAACTCTTTCGATTTATCGTCGTCCCCATTTACGTTTTTAGAGGAAACCCATCTCTCAAAACACACAGCTTTATCGTACGCAAATTCCACAAAGTTTATTCCACAGATTTCTTCAAATTTCTAAATCTTTCTCTATAAGCTTCTGGGACTAACTCATATGACTTCAATATGTGCAATTTCACAATATCATAATCAAGCGCTTGCTCAGCAGTTAAAGCTGTATAAACTTGTTGTGCTTTGTCTTTATTTACACTCTGTAACAACACTGACCATTTCTCTTTCGGCCACTCTGAAATCAGAGCAATTGTTTCAAAATGTTGAAAATACTTTTCTACTTCTGTTTCACTAAATGGAGGGACCAATTTAATTTCCTGACTAAGAACAAACGTTTTTCTAGAACCAGAGGACTGATTCTCAGACTAATTCTGCCATCGCAAGTTCAAATTCCCTCTGTTTATTCTCAGCTTCTAACCTATGTAATTCCAAATTAGTTTGCAATTGTTTCTTTTTATTTTCAGCTTCTAATCTACTTAGTTCATAATTAGCATGCAATTGTTCCGAATGTAACTGAATTGCTGCTTTATTCACAGGAAACCAATCTAAAACAGATACATCAAACACACCCGAATCTATATAGTGTTCCGCGATTTTTCTCTGAATTACAAGCTTTGTTGTATCTTTTGAAATACCTTTGAGTTCCAACCTACTAGCAATCTCAAATACATCATTTTTTTTGCCTTCACTAATAACTCCACGTCTGGCGAAGCCAGGAAGTCATTAATATTCATTGTTGCTGAATACCACTCACAAGCCAATCAAACAAAAGAATCGGGTATTCCCCTTCTCCAAAACACCGATCAAAAATTAAACAAGCATTTAAACTAAAAAATCGATTCAGATCGCACGAGCCCCTAAATGTTATGATCCAGGGAGAGGCTTTCCTTGAATTAAATCCTCCTTCACGACATTACTGCTGATCCCAGCCGAAGTATGCTTTACCGAGGGATTTACGATTGAAGAAAATGAAACGGCTTAAAGGCACTGACCTTTCCTTGGTGAAACTCTGCACCCACCCCTTTCTGCTCTTACAGCAGGGACTAACATGGGCACAGCTGATGAATTCCTTCCAAATGAGAATCACACAAGTTTGAACCTGTTTCACCGTCGAAATCAACTTTCCTCGATCCTTTAGATTCCCAAACTTCGACGAATCTTCACTCTCTGACTTGATTTTAACTGGCAGTATTGTAGCAAAACTGCTGGCATTACCTTTAAAACTTAAGACAGAAAATAAAACTCAATTTTTAAACGAAACTGCGTCATAACATCGAAATACGCAGCAACATGGAGTCAGTGGCGAATTCAGCCACAAACTGTCCCACCTCACGGGATGGTTCTCCTTTTATACCCTGTTTAAAAAAAACATCACATGACCTCTCACTGGCGGGAAAATGATGTCACTCCACCATCACAAGACCATTACCTCATGCCCAGCATAGCCTCAATTACATCATGGTCATGTGACAGGTACATGAACCATACGGGTACGTAACAGTATGCAGGTATGATTTCAGTGGGGCACAACAAGCTGTAACAATGGGTCTACCTGAACTGGCAGGATTGTGGGTCTTGGATACGAGGTAGAAACAGGAGACGCCGGGTGCGGAACTATGAAGGTGTTGCAGTGGAAGTTCATACCTAGAGCTAATAAGGTCGGTGGTGGTGTGGCGGACAATGGCCTGGTGATCCGTGATGGGGTCCTGTTCAAGAATGTGTCTGAGAGCTGTCGCTGGGCTTCCGTAAGGTAGATCTGTCTGGACCCAAATTAATCTGTCTGAATTTTAAAGCAAGAATCAAGCATCAATTGCAGCTAAAATTAGAAGTGAATTCCTGATTTTGCTACACCTGAAGTTATGAACATTCTAAAAGCGATAACTAAACTGAAATTACAGCTAACCTAACCTTTCTGCAACTTTGTTTTTGGAGAGGGCAACGCGAAGCAAAGTGGCACAACATATTGAGAAATTTCGAGAGAATTTTGTTATTCAAGAAATTGGAAACGACTTGCTGTTAGTTCAATGTTTTTGAAGTGAGATAGCAACTCTGGATTGCACAGTATGTTTCCAGAAATTCCGAATTAGACCAAGGGGAAATTTTAATGTTGGGGCTCGATCATGTTGCTCTACTGATCAGGGCGTTTGTGTAAAATGAGTTGGAATGGCAATAAATTGTCCGTTTAAGTGGACATAGTTCACTGTCAGCAGGTCACTTTTATTTTGTGTTAATACTGGGTAGATAGAGTTGAGAAAAGTTAACTGAATTGAATTGGCTATATTTTTGACATCTTTCTTATAATGAGGAGCTAAAATCGTTACGTTCTTTCCGTCCAAATATGCAATTTGCAATATAGTAACTTATAATAAATCGCGTGTGTAGTACTACTTCTTAGACAATTTGTACTCTTCTTGCTTATTTTAATATAATGGCAGTCAATGTTTTACCGGTACAAGGACAAGCGTCTGGATTTCCAGACATATTACGCTCTTTTCACGATAGCCTAATAATACATGCAGCGTGACAGAGAGTGACTGGAGTGAAAGTGATCAGATGAGAAAGAGGCATCGAGCTTTTAGAAATACAATGTGAATTTCGTGTCACACATGAGCACATAGAAATATTTAAATAACTTTTTGAGGAAAGTTCAGTTAAGAAAAAATAAAGACTGAGGAATTAAGTTTTGATTCGAGATTTACAGTCTAAAATCTAAAAACAGGTCTTGAAGACTTGAGAAACTGATGTGATATGATGTGGAACCAAAACAAGTTCTAGTAGATCACAAGTCTATAGAAGCAGAGTTAGCCGTTCAGTCAGTCGAGTCATTTATATCGTCGGCTTCGACGTTTGCTGAAACTGGAAAGATTCAGCCTGACAGAGAAAAGAGCAATAAAACTCCCGGTAACATGCTGGTACAGTAGGTAAACTGGAATGTTAAATAAAATGAAAACTCCAAACAAGATGGAAAGGGAATGGATGTTGGGATGGTAAACACGGCCGGGTCATTCCAAAGGATTAGATAATTGACACTTCGAGAATAAATCTCTTTGTTTTCAATACCGGATATTAGAGTGATTAATGTGCAAGGTAAAATACATTTTACAGAATGGAAATATCCAAGCAATCTAATCTATTAAAATACTTTATTTCCTGAAATAATTGAAAGGCAGAACTGCTGGGTAGGGCAACATTTTCAGAAAGTTCAATTTATTAATGTGTTGAGAGAGCAGGTGTGGATTTATTTTCGACATGGGAAAATTATTTGACCCTTTCAACTGAGCTGTATAGACTTATAAAATGTTTCAAAACTAAAATAGTGGGGGAAGCAGAAGAACTTTCAGCTGTTTTCTGAACCTGGCCTGGGTCACTCCGTAGATAAATGTATTTGTGCAGATGCTGAAATTCTGAATCATAGAACCCCAAAACTGTGCCTGATAAAGGCGAATAGACATGTCCAGGTCTGTGTAGAGGCATCGCATGAGAATGAAGATCAGAGTGCTTGTCACCTAACAGAGTAGGAAACTCGCCGACAGGTTGAAGAGCAGAATAATGGATTGCTTCCGACTCTGCATCTCCAGATCTCGCTGTTTCCCGCAATTTTCCCGTCCTTTCAGCCCCCTGTGGACTCTGCTCGCCGCCACTATTTGTCTGGCGGTCGGAACATTTAGGGTCAAAATGAGGAAGAATGGAAATAGCGAATTCAACAGATGGTCCACCCAGTAGAACACTTCAAACGATCCCGAAAGAAGCCGTACAGGTCTACCGAAACAGACTCAGTTCCCCTTCACCAACAACGCTGCTCCTTCCATATACTTGAAATAAAATGGGATGTTTTTACAACAGAAACCGATAGATTTCTGCGCCTATCACCAATCCTGCAATTTGGGGATGCATTATTTTGTTTTAAATTTAGTGGAGCAAATGGCCACAAAGCATTCGAAAGTGAAAGCCACAGTAAACCACACGGAGCGATCAATGGCCACGTGACACAGGACGTAATGGACAAGGCAGAACGGAGCGCAGTACAGGACACTGTGAAATCCGTATGCTTGACCCATCTGGTAGACAGGACTTCAATAAATCACCACCATTAGATCCGCCGCAGCCATCGCCACCAGGAAGAGCGTGACACATTTGGAGAGACCGCAGTTTCCTCGGCAGAGAATGATAATTGCCACAAGGTTAACTGCAGTGAAACAAAAAAAGACCAAAAATAAGAATAAAGAAAATCAAATGCATTTTTTTGTAGAAATACAGCCATCATTTGTTCGCTTGAAATAAAATCTGTCGTTCATCTCTGCTGGACATTATCAACGGATGTAAAAAGATACTTTCTTTGTTTGAGCACCTGACCACAGCATAAAGTGTTTTACAGAAGCACTTATTCACATTATCACTTCACATTCACGAATGCAGCAGCTATGAGTAGAGTTCAAGAATGATAGAGCACAGAAACGGTTCCTTCAGCCTAACATCTCTATGCCGCCCGACATGGCCATCTGATACCGTTGTTCGTGATTGGATCAGATTCGTCAAACTGCCCATGTGTATTTTAAATATTGTTAACGACTCTGTAACACCCATTTCCTTTGTCAGGCTGTTCACAGAGCAACTTCTATGTGAGAAAACGTGGCTCGCAATCCTGCTGCATTTCTGCCCTCTGAACTTAAATCTGACCCCTTTTGTTCATGATTACCCTACACCACGGAGATGAATGACTCTATCTGTACATTATCATGGCTTTATGCACCTCATCCGCCAATCACCTGCCTTTTACAATAAAATGCCACTCGGCCAAACCTGTCTCTGAAACTCAATCCCCAGGGTCCCTGCCACATCTTTGTAAATACCGTCCGCACTCTATTCAACGTACTTCCGCCTTTCCTATAACAGGGAGACCAAAACTGTTCACAGAACTCCAAGAGCGGTATCTCCAAGGAGAGAGTGAAGGTCCAAGGAGAGTCAAATTTGAAAGAACGCAATATTATGAAACCAGCATCAATAACTGAGCTTTTGGGCATGCATTGGCTTCAAATTACAGCTGCGCAAATATTTGAGTGCCGGGGAAAGGGGATTAATGGTATATCAGGGAGCATTCTGGTACTAATTGTCGAATTCCTTTGTATATGCATGACCATAAAATGGTTAATTGTGCGCAGCGATCCCCTCCTCGATGATCTGGTTACCACGGAGTCTATGAAGAGTCCTGGTAAAGTATCTCGACCCGAAAAGGCAACAGTCCATATTCCTCTACTGATGCTACATACATGATAATTTCTTTCACCATCGTGCCGGTTGTTCATAGATTCCGTCACCGGAGTTTCTCAGCTTACAGCTTATTCAAGGCCAAATCAAGAGCTGCTAAATTCAGAAGTTAATTCCAAGTTGCTTTTTGGAACATAATATGTTGTTTTGCCAAATCATTGCTTAACTGACTGAGTAGAATTGCAGAAAAACACATTAATTATTTCTGCCTACAACAAACTATAAAAGAAATGGTTAGTGGTCCCATGTTGATGCCACGACACACCCAGCCTGACAGAAGTACCCTTACCCCCGGGAACATCCCGCAGTGGCATTTGGTCACAGAGTCATAGAGCAGTACAGCACTGAAACAAACTCTCATGTTCATCCGTCAGTGCCGAACTGATACTGTTCGCAGTCCCATGGACATTGCACCATGCCGTCCATAACCCTTCCATTCATGTCGGGTCCCATTTCCTCTTCAATGTTGAAATCGGTCCTGCACCCACCATTTTCGTTGGAAGCTCGTTCCACACTCTCGCTGCCTCAAGAAGATGTTCCGCCGCATATTGCCTTGATATATTTCACCTTTTACCCGTAACTCATAAGCTCTCGTCTAATCTAGTCAAACCACAGTGGAAAAAGCCTGCTTGCATTTACTCTATCTATACCCTTTCTAAATTGGAACATCTCTTAAAAACCTTCCCTCTTACTCCAACGCTTGAGGGAATACAAACCCATTCCTAACCTACTCAATCTTTCCATCTAACTCCCTTCCTCATGTCCCGGCATCATCCTTCTAATTTTGCTATGTACTCCGTCAAGTTTATCGATATCGTTCATGCAAGTTGGTTGCCAGAACACATATAATACTCGGTATTAGGCATTACCAATGTCTTATACAACTTCAGCATAGCGTCACAACCCTTGTACTCGTTGCTTCAATATCTGAAGGCTGATGTGCCTATAGTTCTCTTTACAATCCTATCTGCCTGCAACGCCACTTGCAAGGAACTATGGATCAGATTTCCCAGGTCCCTCTGTTATACCCCAGTACTCAATGCCCTACCTTTTACAGTGCAAGTCCTATCACCGTTTGTCCTCCCAAAGTGATACATCACACACTTATCTGTATTCAAAACCATCGGCCGCTCTTGCTGTCTGTTACTCGTACAATATCGGCATCATTCGCCAATCTGCAGATTCGGTTTATCAGATTATCAGTCAGATCGTTGATATTTAGCACAAACAACAATGGACCCAGAGCAACACCTGCGGTACACCAATAACTACAGGCCTCCAGTTAGAGAGACCACCATCTACTACCACCCTCTGGATTCTGCCTCGAAGACAGGGGTTCCCATTTGTTTTTATTGCATGAAGCTCTACGATTAACCGAGGGGTCCGTGGTCGCCAGGAAGGGTACCCCTACTGCAAGCCAACGTTGAATTCAATTTATTACTTTATCCACAATGGCAAATGACTGAACATTCCAGGCCAATCTCTCATGCGGGATATTGACAAAGGTTTTTTCTAAAGTCCAGGTGGACATAAGCCACTGCAATTCCATTATCAGCTTTCCTGGTAACCTCCCCGAAAAACTTTGCAAGATTGGTGAGACACGATGTAACATGCACAAACCTAATCAGACCCTATCTAACCAAATATTTATATATTCGATCCCTTAGAATTGTTACATAACCCGTGGGTTTCTTGTGACTGTCTTATGACCATGATGTAATTGAGTACTGAGTGAGCATGATGTAATGGTCTTGTGATGGTAGGGCGATGTATTTTCCCGCCAGTGTGAGGTCACATGATGTAATTTTCCCACCAGTGTGAGGTCATGTAATGGCCTGTTCCAACAGAAAGCCCTGCTGTAACGCAGGAGTCGCTTTTTGTGTTGAGACGTCGTTTAAGTCGTCATTTACTCCGTTATGCTGCGTACTTGGTTTCATGACGCATTCGTTTTAAAGTGGAGTTTTAATTCTTACTGTAAGGTACATTATCATTGTGCCGGCAGTTTTGAAAATCACTGCCAGTTATGTTAGATCTATCTTCGATTTAATTTTAAAGTCTAAGTATTGGAGAGTGAAGATTTACCGAAGTACGGAAACCCGAAGCATCGAGTACAATTGGTGTCGTCAGCGGTTTAATACAAGATCGACCTTATTGGATTTTCGTTCAGGAAAAAAGTAACCTGCATCCGCAATAACCCCTGCCTGTAAGAGCAGAGAAATTTGGGGCGGTATTATTTGCCAAGGAAAAGGTCAGTTCCTTCAAGCCGTTTTCATTTCCTTCATCGTGAGTTTTTCGGGCAAAGTGTATTTCGGCTGGGATCAGCAGTAACGCCACGTCGTCGAGGAATTCGTTACTTCAGAAAAGTCACTTCTAATTGACTGTGTAAATCATTTGGACTTTCGCATTTACCACTTTAAGAACTGTGTTCGCATTTATTGAGTTGCCGTATAACAGTTAACTTCCGGTTAAGTTAGTCGTTTGCTCACTTTTCATTTTTATTGAGTAGAGTTTAATGTATTGCTTATTTGTTTACAAAAAACCTGTCTCAATTCGATATTCATTGTTGCCGGAGATGTACCGTAACAGAATATCTGCTAATAATCTACCCACTTCTGACGTTGTGTTCAAGGACTTAGTCCTAGAATCTTTCTTAAGTAACAGAACACGTTAACAACCATCCAGTTCTCAGGCATCTGACCTGTGACAGACTTCGGCAGACCCAAGTGCGGTAGAACCAACACGTTGGCAGATTGCGAAAATGAAATCATGTTGAAATTTTATTTTGAGTTATAGAATAGTGAGCCGTTTGCCATTGGTTTGCTAAGCTGGGTTTAGACTGCGCTATAAATCTCAGCACTGAGTGCAATATTGATCTGGTTGCATGGCGGCCTGGTATGGAAACACCAATGTCACAGAATAGAAACACCTGCACAAAGTGGTGGACGAATCCCACTCCATCACAGGAAAAGCCCCACACACCCGACAGGTGAAAACACAAGCCTCTAGCGACAAATCTACAAGGTGTGATGTCACAAGAAAGCAGAATGCATAATCAAAAGCGTCCACTTTCCAACTGATTCTCTTTTATCTCGGCTGCCATCGGAAAGAGACGCAAGACCAGGTTCAGGAACAGTTCTTCACTCCTACCAACAGGCACATGAATCACCGCGGATTACTTCACACACCGCAAAACTGAGCAGATTTCACAACCCACGGACACACTTTCAATGACTCTGAAACTCATGTTCTCGTACATATTGATGTATTCATCTATCAAGTTATCTATTTTTCTGTCTGTCTGACTGTCTATTTACCTATATGTATTTATTTTTTACTGTGTTGCATTATCATTGACTCCCTTTGTGGGCTAGTTTTGACCATCGATGATGCCACCGAGTTTTCTCCGAGATATGCAAGCCAATATACAAAGCAAGTGCAACAGGATATGGAGAGTAAACACAAAGTACACTGCAGATGCTGTGGTCAAATCAAGACGTACAAACAAGCTGGATGAACTCAGCAGGTCGGGCAGCAGGAACATTGTAGAAACATTGACTGCTCCTTTCAACGGATGCTGCCCGACCTGCTAAGGATGTGGAGAGCAGCTGTTGCCACGTAGCTGTTGCTCCGGACTTTTCCTCGAAGTTGCTACCGAAGCTTACCCCATGAGAGGGTTTTGTCGTAGGTTTGAGAACAAAATTTTCCATCTACGTGGTGAGTGCCAACCCCGGCTGACAAGCCCCATCTGTCCGATGCCATGGTAAGCCGAATTCGCTCCTCATTCTGTCAATAAAAATCATTCCGCCGGGCTTAGTAGTTAAACCTCATGTGACGGTCAGGAGCTGGACTTGGTTATCGGAGGTTGTTTGGGAAACACGCCATTGATAGAAATTTTGTGTAGTGGGTGTTAGTCAGCATTATCAACCCTGTCTATCACAACCTTTCATTCTGATGACTATTTAAAGTTTTTTTTTCCGCTCAAGCTGGTCAAACTTGCGGTATGTGAATAGCCGAGGGCACTCATTTTCTTAATTGTGGGGAGTTTTAGAAGTCTTCTCGAGTTCTTCAGTATTGTGGCTTTCTGGAGATTTACATAAATATTGCTGTGAAAGCCTAATTGCTTAAAAATATAATACGTAGTGACTATGGGATGAGACCAGTTGTGAATATTACTATTGGGACAATGAATACTAGACAATGTCTGCTAGAGCTGTTCGGGAGGGTCTAAGCTAATTTGGCGGAGGATGGGCTCTGAAAACGGTCCCTTACTCGTGGCGGATCAGAATTTGCATAGCCGCTGTGCTGAGGTGAGGAATCAGCAGCGAGTAGATGTAAGCCGGAGTACTTATGCTGCCGGTTCGAGTGAGGATCAGGTGACCTAATTAAGGAGCTCAGTGGAGCACGGGAAAAAGAAAATTAACTGGAATGAGTAGTTAACAGGTCCGACCGTGACAGTTTTTAGAGTTCCAGAATATAAGAGCAAGAATGTGATGCTTGGTCTTTATGAGGCTCACCTTCAGTATTCTGAACAGTTTTGGTCCCTCGTCTTAAAAAAGATACGTTCGCATTGGAGATGTTCCAGAGGAGGTTCCGAAGGATAATTCCAGAAATGAAATCATATGAAGAACGTTTGTTGACTCGGGGTATGTACTTGCTGGAATTAAGAAACATGAGGGGGGGATCTCATTGGAATCTTTCGAATGTTGAAAGACCTAGACAGAGTAGATGGAAAATTTCATGTGGGAAAAACATGGTGGGAGAGGCTAGGACAAGAGGACATAGCCTCAGGTTACAGAGGCGCCCTTTCAAAACAGAGCTGCAGTGAAATTTCCATTGTCAAAATGTGGTCAATTTGTGGAACGTGAAAGGGCAGGTCTTTGGACATACTCAAAGCAGAGTTTGATAGGTTATTGATTAGACATTGCACCATACGTTATGGAGAAAACCGGGAAAAGGATCAGCCGTGATTGAACGGGGAGCAGACTCGATGGTCCAGATAGCTCAATTCTGCTCCCATGGCTTATGCCTTATGGTTTTATGTTGCTTCCAACTGTTGTTATTTCTCATCTCCAAGTTTCCGAGCAATTCTAGCAATATTGGATTAAATCTCTCGGCTGGGGATAAGGTGTAGTACTCGACTTCTTGACTCCAAGCATGCTCAGTAATTCATGTATTGCCCGCTCGAAATGCCGTTTCTTATCACTATGTATCCACCTGGGGAGGCCATAATAAATGAAATACTTCTCCCATAACACTTCGGCCAGCGTGGACGCCTTCTTATCCTTATTAGGGAAAGCTTGCTCATATCTTCTGTAGTGGTTCGTAATGTTCAAAACATTCGCCATTTTGCTGTCATCTGCATCCATTGACAGGAAATCCATACACACCAGGTCAAGGATCCCCGCAATCTCCAAGTGGGACAACGGAGCGAGCCTCTTAGGCAGCGTCTTCCTCCGTATAAATCAAATGCATGGCTTAGAGTATTGTTCGAACTCGGGCTTCATTCGAGGCCAGTAGATCTGATCTCTGACCAATCCACAGGCTCTTTCAAACCTCAACTATCCAGAATCATCATGAAGTGACTTTAACACAACTGTGCGATAGTTCTCAGGCAGAACCAGCTGGGATTGATGAGGCCGTTCCGGAGGCGATGTGACCTGGTATAAGTTCTGGTTCCTCAACTCCAACCTGGGCCATTCTGTCAGAAACGGAGGCACGCAGCGTCCTCTCCCCTTAGACCACGTCTCATTCCTCGACCGCTGAACAGCTGGTACCGATGCCCGAATCATCTCACTCAGCAGCAGCCTCTTCCACAGGATTCAACCCCGGCAACTGTTTTGTCTTCAGAGCAGCCAGGTTACAGGAAGCTTGTGGAATGTCAGAATCAGAAGCCCTCAACTGATCTACCGTTCTATTCTGCGCTATCTGCCTTCACCATGATGGCACATGGCTTTCATTCACGTGGTAGAGATGCTCTCCCACACTTCCTGGCTGTCCAGCCCTTTATGCGCATGTAGGACAAAGCATCAGCATCAACATAGAAACATAGAAAACCTACAGCACAATACAGGCTCTACGGCCCACAAAGTGTGCCGAACATGTCCCTACCTTAGAAATTACTAGGGTTACCTATAGCCCTCTATTTTTCTTAGCTCCATGTACCTATCCAAAAGTCTCTTTAAAAAATGCTATCGTATCCGTCTCCATCACCTTTGCCGGCAGCCCATTACACCCACTCACCACTCTCTGCGAAAAAAAAACTTAGCTTTGACATCTCCTCTCTGCCTACTCCCAAGCACCTTAAACCTGCGCCATCTTGTGGCAGCCATTTCATCCCTGTGAAAAAGCCTTTGACTATCCACACTATCAATTCCTCAATGTTCTTACTTCACGGCTGGTACTTCAGGTTGAAATCATAGGCAGAGACGCAGCCAACCAGCGATGTCCTGTGGCATCCAATTTCGCTGAGGTCAGGATATAAATGAGGGGATTGTTGTCCATAGAGGCAGTCTCTTAACTTATCGACCACAGCCCACTTCAATACCAGGAAGTCCAACTTGTGCGTGGGATAGACATTCTCAAAGGGTGGTTGAATCCGGCTTACAAATGCAATAGTTCTCAAACTGGTGCCCTCTCTACTGGCATCCGTAAGCAGTACATATGTCAAATGGGGGTCTTTAACAGCCAGCACAGGCGCCTATGACAGCAGCTCCTTCAGCGACTCCACTTCACATTTCGCATCCTATCTTGTACTAAAAGGCTCCGAAGGGCTAAGATAATATTTACCCTTCCCGTCCGTTTGTCCTCCTCCCTTTCTTCCCCAAGAGAGGGTAACAGTTTTCGTGTGAAAACTGAGTGGCTCGCTTTCGTATAGTCCTTCAGGAACTTCAGACAGTACCCACAGAACCCAAGGAACGTGCTCAAAGCCCTCATGTCGCCACCGCCTCTATCATGAATGTGTTGTTAGCTACTCCATTCCGTGAGATTATGCGCCCAGCATAGTTGAAGGGCTTCCTGTGGAACTGGCATTTGACCGGGGAAAGTTTTAACCCCACAGCTTTTAAGCGATCCCGCGCCTTCAATTGCTTCGCTTAATGTTCCTTCAGTTTGGACCCGCAAACTGTGGGGTCACCGAGATACACCAATACCTCAAACATGATCATATCTCCCATTATTTTCTCCACGACACGCTGTTCAGTCACACGATATGCCGTAGGAAATCGTTTCGAACTGGAAGAATCCCAGTGGACATATCAGTAATATCTTCTCTTTGTCAGCCTCACTCATGGGGATCTGGTACTACCCATTCCTCAAGTCCAGCACACTGAAGTACTTCGCACCACACAGACAGGCCAGCGTGTCTTTGATCCTTGGGACCGTATACAGGTCAGGGACTGTGCACCTGTTCAGAGTCCTATAGCCCATGCACAGAAGTAGTTTCCCGTCCTTCCTCCTGGCCACTGGTATTGGGGACGCATCAGGGATTCTGGACTCCAAGATTATCCCAGATTCCATCAGCTTCCATAAATGCTGCTGAATGTCTTCCACCATTGCAGGGGAAGTCGCCGCGACCTTTCTCTGATCTGGGTGTCCACGGTCACCCGGATAATGTGACAAGTGCTATTGAAGTGTCGTGGTTTCTCGTGCCTCACAAATGACCAGGAGACGCAGAAGATTCTTCAAGAAGTATTAAACTTTAATTTGCAAATCAAAGCTGAGACAGTCATTGAGCTAGTCGCTGATTGCCCACCGATCCTTTGGACATAGCATTTTTTATAGCAATCTCCTGGTCCAGTTGCATTAGCATATCTATAGTCTATAGTTGCATATCACACGTACATCCTGCCACTATTGTTTCTACCCATTGACTTAATCATGTTCTAATCTACATCTCTTAGCTACCTCTCATTAACACACCATTGTCTTCTACATTCTTAGGATTTCATTCTCCTACTAAATTGGGTACATGCATAGCAAATAGCAAGTTTCAAAACTGACTACATAGTTTTGGTTACACAGCAAAATCTATACTTTTATACTCCAATAGAAGCAGCTCACATCAAACTCGTCAGAGGAAAATACACCTTTCAGTTTCAGATTCTTCTCTATGAATCTCTTCTTCCAACCCTCAGGTACCAGGGAGTCCACAAAGATGAATGATTCAGCAGTCAACTTTCCCTTTGTCTAAGAGAGTTTCTCCGCAGCTTGTATCAAAGGAACACCAGACATTACAATCACCGAGAAGAGGTGCGTCAGCGGCATCCGCCGCTTGAAAGTGATCTCCCTCTTGTCCCTGTTTACCTGCACAATTGAGAAATTCTGCAGTTAGGGCCTCACCAGTACTCCAGCAGGTAAGCCCGACTCATCTTCATGGTCTTCCGCAGCACTCACCAAGAGGGCTTCGGACTTATGAACTCTGGGAAATTTGGTGTTTCCCGCCACTCTCGCTATTTCCCCACCAATACGATTCGTATTGACTAGGTCAACCCCACAGTCCCAAGTCAAAGTCATTATCAGAGCCATTGTGGTTGTGCACTTCCTGAAAAGCAGCTCAAAACACCGGGCAATGTTTTCAGAAGGCTCTCTCCTGCTCTATCCTTGCAGGCTCCCATTAGTCTCCTCATGACCGGATTATTTGTCCCCACAAGAAATGAAACTCCGCCCTTCTCAAAGGGTTCGGGAGAAACCAGCGCTGATATATTAAGGACCTTAGCAACTCCCACATCTGCCTTCGAAAAATCCAACCACAATAACAAATCACCATCATTCGGAAAAGATGTCTAGTGCAATGAGTGGCGTCAATGGTAAATTCGTCAAATTCTGGTTGTAAAACGAACGGTACAGCAAAGGGATCTGCGATCCTGTGCCTAGTATGGTTCTAGCATAAAGGCACTCTATCCGTTGCAGTACACTGGAACTTAGGCCCACTCAGCCTTCAGGAATATGTTTTTCCCTTTAGCATGTTCCTTGATATATTTTGTGGATACCTATTCGCGCCGAGACGCCAGGCCGTTCCTTCACTGCTTCTCTTCTAAGTTTCCCGACGCCTCCCAGTGCTTAAGTACCCAGGGGCTCATTCTCTGAGGGGTTTCCCGTCGTTAACACTCGCGCCTCAAGTGTCCATCTTTACCACAGTTATAACAGACAACACCGGCCGGTCCCCTTCTGGCGGGACCATGGCCTTCAGCAGGGCTCTGCGCAGCCCGTCACATTAGGGATTTCGCCTACCTATCAGCTCCATCATATGGATGAGGGGGGGTCGCATACGTTCATAACACCTCAAGGACATTACAGGTTTTCTTAACTCTGCCAGACTATCCATTGCCACTCTCTGGCGTGGACTATCCGTGGTCATTTCAACACAGGGCACTACTACCGAGGACTGTACCCCGCTGAAGGAGCCCCCCGCGCCACCGACGCCTTCACCACCTCTCATGCTTCTCTGATCAGCACAACAACTGAGGAAGGAGGCGCGTCTTACGAGACAGTCGGAGACTACCAGCGACCCGTTTGTTGGACTGGATGCCTTTTGCTATTTGGTCCATTCATAACTGATCCATCTCTGTCGTCTGAAAGGCCCTTCTACGCTGCAAGCTGTTTAGCTGCCTCTTTAGCAGAACATGTAGC
Organism: Hemitrygon akajei; assembly: GCF_048418815.1. Lineage (NCBI taxonomy): Eukaryota > Metazoa > Chordata > Chondrichthyes > Myliobatiformes > Dasyatidae > Hemitrygon > Hemitrygon akajei. The sequence continues at coordinate 114,003,596 of NC_133135.1, read as the reverse complement.
AGAATGCTTTCTCTCCTTCTCCTGACACATGTACTGAAACCCAATCTTAAACTCATACTGGCCTTCCCGTTGCGCCAATCACCTTTATAGCGCTTTCATGCAGGTCGCCGAGGGACCAAAGGGGTTTTGCGTCTTTACAGCTGGCACTAATTTAGCAGCCCGGCCTCTCAAACTCTCAACCAATCCCCGTCTTTTTCTGTCCTCAGAGCACTGCCACTCATCTAACAACGAGATGTCTGCTCCGCCCAAGTGTCATAGTTCTTTTCCACATCGGGGTTGGGCTTCACGGGAGAGAATATTCTCAGCCTTCGATAGTTCAGCCTTCGTACGGCCAGCTTTGGGAACAGCTTCTTTCCAACTGTGATAAGACTGCTGAATGGATCCTGACCCGGATCTGGGCCGTACCTTCCAAATATCCAGACCTGACTTGCACTACCTTACTTTCCCTTTTCTATTTTCTAATTATGATTTATAATTTAAATTTTTATTATATTTACTTCGATTTGTACTCCAGGGAGCACGAAGCGCAGAATCAAATATCGCTGTGATGATTGTACGCTCTAGTATCAATTGTTTCGTGACAATAAAGTAAAGTAACGCAAAGTAAAGTAAAGTTAGGACCCTCTGCCTCGGCACTGGGCCGTTAAAACGCCAGGAAGGTAAGGGCCGATACCAACTCAGAAATCTAAGTCTTCACCGGGGGCGCAATAGACATTCCAAATAAGGCAAATCCTTACTTCGCTTCGCAGAAGCGAGAACAACCTGGCTTTGAAGTCTCCGCCTCCAGCTACAGGAGACTCGGCTTGCGATTCTGCCCCCTCTGCTACACTCTCCTGCCCGGAATGTATGGCCATCCCACAGACCCCCCTTTCCCGCGGCCCCAATAGTACCAGCCAGTTCCACTGCCGTTACTTGAGTTCTAGTCTGGAGTAAATCCAAATCTTTACCCGCCATTTTACCAAACCTCCGTTCCAAAATAGTAACTGTTCCTACGAATTTACGACTTAAAGTTCAGATTAACAATTCGTCATGGATATGAATGTCTACACCCTCAATACAAACGGACTCGTTACAAGTAACCTCGTGGATTCGCACCACCGCTCAACCCCTACAGCATCCATAACCACGTGTCCTAATCACTTTATTGGACAATAGTCTAGCAAGGATTTAAATAGACAACCCACTCGATGAATGTTCAGGGCAATCAGCCAGCACCTAACGAAATCAATGTCGAATGTGAGAATGAGGCGCCAGACTACCCCAAGCCCCTTTTTTTGTGTTCATTGTAACCCTGTTACAAATGAGTGCCAGCAATTAATAGACAGTACACCGCATATAGTTAAAAGATTTATCTTTGTAATTCTTAACTTGACTAAAAAGTTTAGTTAGCAAAAGAGCAAAAGAGAAACGACCCATTTTAATGAAACAATCTAATGTGGACAAAATGGAGCTCACAGCGTCCCAAGTCACCAATCCTCAATCGATCTCACCCCATGCTTCATTGATTCACGGTCGTGTTCGGGGTTGAATCCCAAGACCTCTTCTCTACGGCGAACTTCATCTGTCTCGAACCTGAAAAAAACACAAGACTCCCCCCCCCCCCCCCCACCACCCACTCCTAACTTTTAATTCGGCCATCCTAATTCGATAGCAGATATTTCTCCTCATCTCTTATCTTCAAAATAACCCAAACATAAGCTGAACACAAGCAGGTCGCACAGAAGAGCACAAAATGAAATTCATACGGCATTACCGTTAAAATGTGAAAACAAGCGCTCCCACTGAAGTGCCGAAATGAAATACAGAACAGCAAAACAATAAAACATATGAACCATGACATTGTACTCATAAGGCATTACCCGCTCCAGTCCAGGCAATATCCTTGCAAGTCTCTTCTGCTCCTTCTATACAGTATCCACATTCCTCCTGTAGTGAAACGAACACGGTAATCCAAATGGGTCTAACCCAATGTCTTATAGAGCGGTAACATTACCTCACGGCTTTTGAACTCAGTCCCACGATTGATGAAGGCCAACACACCAAATGTCTTCTTAACAACACTGTAAACCTGTGCAACCGGAGTGTCCTATGAACATGGACCCCAAAATCTCGCTGATCCTCCATAGCGAGGAGAGTTACCATTATATTTGGTCATCAAACTTGACCTACCAAGATGAATACTTCACACATATCTGGTTTAACCTCCATCTGCCACTGCTTGATGCTGTTCTGCATCCTATCGATGTTCTGCTGGAATCTCCGAAAACCCTTCAGACTCTCCACAAAACCGCCAACTTTTGTGTGATCAGCAAACTTACTAACCCACCCTTCTACTTCCTCATCCAGGTAATTTATAAAGATCACAAAGAAGGGGCATCCCTAAATAAATCCGTGCGGAACACCACTGGTCACCGATCTCCATGCGAAGTATGAACCATCTAAAACCACCCTTTGCCTTCTGTGATCAAGCCAATTCTGGATCGGCAAAGCAAGGTCTCCTAAGATCCAATACCTCCTTACTTTCCTAATGAGCCACGCATGGGAAATCTTATCAAATACCTTAACAAAATCTTTATACACTCTCTCCACTGCTCTATCTTCTTCAATGTGTTTTGTAAAGCACGATCTGTCCTTGACAACGCCATGCTGACTATCAATAATCAGATTATGTCTCTCCAAATGCTTATAAATGCTAATAAAACCCTCTGGATCTTCTCCAACAATCTGCCAACCTCTGAACTAAGACTCACTGGTCTGCAATTTAATGGTTATCTCTACTTCTTTTCCTGAACAATGGAATGATATTTGCAATTCTTGATTCCTCCGGTACTTCTCCCGTCCAGATTGATGGTGCAAAGATCATCCTTAGAGGTGCCGAAATCTCCTCCCTCGATTCCCACAGAGGACTGGATTACAGTTCATCTGGTTCTGGTGATTTATAAACTTAATGCTTTTCAAAAGCTCCGCATATCCAATTTCTTAAAGCCAATATGCTTGAGTTTCAGTTCCTTCTAAGTAATCCCCAAAATTGCCAAAGTAATTTTCCCTACTGAAGCAAAGTATTCATTAAGTCCCTCTACTACCCTGTTAGACATGTTTCACTATCGCATGTGATTGGTCCTATTCTCACACTACACATCCTCTTGCTCTTCACATACTTGTAGAACGCATTGGGGTTTTCCTTAATCCGGTTCGCCAAGGGTTTCTCATGCGCCCACTTGATTCTCTAACTTCTTTCTTAAGATGCTTTCAGGCAACCTTGTAATTTCTAGAATGGTATCGGTAACTATTTTGTTGAACGTTTCCTAGGTTTTTCTTTTCATCTAATCCAGATTTTCCACATCCTTTGCAAACGGTTCTTTTCCCCTTCCATCTTTTCCCTTCCTCAATGGAATAATTGTTGCTGAAGATAATGACCACAAGAAACCGCCAGAGTTATTTCATCTTGTCTTGTTCTTAAATATATTCATGAGGACTTCCGGTAAGATGGCGATTGTTTAGCTGCTCCGAACTTTTGTTCCATTACTGTTGCTATCTTTGCACTAAATGTCTTCATTTTTTAAACCTTAGTTAGGAATTATTTCGGTATCTCTTACTTGCCTGTGAGTATATCTAACTTACAATGACTAGCAAGAGTTCTAAATCCGGGAGAAAAGAAACTATGACCCCGTCGGACGAGACGCTGGTTGCGCTTGGAAAGCTCCGAGACGAAATCTTAAAGGAATTTAAAACCGCTTTCAAACAGTTAGAAGACAAACTGGATCGGATCAACGATAAAGTGGACAAACATGCTGAACACTTATCTCGCATCAATTCGACTTCTGAAGGTTTAGAGAGTCATGTTCGATACTTGGAGACTCTCTGTTCCAGCTTAGAGGAAAAATCTAATAAACTTCTTTCCAAAATGGTGGATCTCGAAAATCATAGCAGACGCTGCAATATCAGAATTCTGGGATTACCAGAGGCGACTGAAAAGGGATCAACCGTGAAGTTTTTCGCCGAGTTTCTCTGTGACTTATTCGGGAAAGATTTGCTTCTGAAGCCGCCCGAGCTCGAATGGGCACACAGAGTTTACGTTCCCCCCGGAATTCTGGGCTCCCGCCCGCGACCAGTAATCTTGTGTTTCCATCAATACCAGGTAAAACACAGTCTGATTGTAGAGGCGCGTCGCAGGGGGTCGCTTCCTTTCAAGGATACAACTATTCGCTTTGTGGAAGATTTTGCACCCCAGACCTTAAAGATGCGCGCTGAGTTTAAAGGCATAATGAAAGTTCTTTTTGATCATGGTTTCAAACCTTCCCTTCGTAACCTTGCTGATCTACGAATCAAGCTTAATACCGGGAAATTCAAGTGGTTCAAATCAGCGAAGGAAGCTGAAGCGTTTGTGGCAAGTCTTCCGGCTATCCAGTCATCTTCGGAATCTGATCGGACCTCCTAAAATGGTGGATAAGTACTCCTCGTAGTAAAATTACTTTCTTTGGACTCGGAATTCACTTGAATCACTCAGACATTATTCATTGAAACTTTAAGGGCTGTTGACAATCTCTTCCGGGATTTGGTGTGTGTGTAATCTATTTTTATTCTTGTATAACTTTACCTACAGAGTTCTACAACTAACTCTAACTTGTTTTGGAGGTTCGAAGTCTTTAGTGGAGGCCTCCCTGTTTGTAGGTTCACAGTTCAACTGCCGATTTATTTTTCCTTTGTTTTAAATATTTATTTATTTTATCTTTTTCTTTTCTTCACCCCTTTTTTTTCTAATCTCTGAATTTTTTTCTCCCTTCTCTGTAAATGGTTGATAAATACTCATCTTGAATTTATAATTTTCCCCTTCCTCTTCTTTTTTCTTTTTCCTCCTTACCTTTTTTTTCCCCTTTCTCTTACTTTATTCTTCTATAATTTTTCACGGGTAGGTTAGTTTTGGTTTTCTTCCGATTTTCTCTGTATTAAGTTTTATATTTCTGCAGAAGGTGTTCTAATCTGTAGTTATGTTTTCTAGTGCATAAACTAGTTATTATTTGCTATAGTATTTATACGGAACTGTTGTTAATGACACAGATCTGGAAGTTGTATTTGGGTTAATTTTTTTGGTAGAGCTAGCTACTTGTTTTGGTAGCCGTCTAGTTTTGGGTTGTGCGGATGGGGTGAGTTTTCCAGTTACAACATCTCTTTATTCCTTAGGACATGTTTATATTTTGACCTTACAAATCTATGTTTACATCTCTGCTCCCAGACTGCTATTGTACTGCTTGACTTTTTATATGCCTGCTGCCTTTTATGCATTAGTAATTGATCATGGCTAGTGCACTTAAATTCGTGAGCTGGAATGTAAAGGGATTGAACCACCCTGTTAAAAGGAGGAAGGTATTCTCACATATTAAACAACTCAAAGCTGACATTGCTTTCCTCCAAGAAACTCATATTCGTTGTTCTGATAACTCCCGGCTTCTGTCAAAGTGGGTGAGTCAGCATTTTCATTCATCCTTTGCCACTAAAGCTAGGGGAGTTTCCATTCTTATTAACTCAAATATTCCTTTTGAACTCCATAATAAAATATCTGATACAAATGGCCGTTTTATTATTGTTTCTGGTAAACTATATAACACTAAAGTTACACTAGCAAACCTGTATGCCCCCAACTTTGATGATGTTAACTTTTTTGAACAGTTTTTTTCCTCACTACCAGACTTAAACTCATACTCTCTTATACTGGGTGGTGACTTCAACTGTTGGTTGGATCCTAAACTGGATCGATCGTCCTCTGTTACCAGATCACCTACTAAATCTGCCTTAGCTATTCAATCATTTCTCTCTAATTTTGGTATCTCTGATATATGGTGTTTCCTCCATCCTATGGAGAGAGATTATTCTTTTTTCTCACATGTTCACCATACCTTCACTAGAATTGACTATTTCTTACTCGATAACCAACTTATCCCATTTGCCCACTCTTGTGACTATCAGAGTATACTGATTTCTGACCATGCTCCAATTACCCTCTCTCTGAACTTTCCTGGTCTCCCTCAGAGGAACAAACACTGGCGGTTCGATTCAACTTGATTATCGGATGATGATTTCGTAAAATTTATTAAGGACCAGATAACCTTTTATTTTAACACCAATACATCACCTGAAGTGCCATCCCAGATTGTCTGGGATGCCATGAAAGCATATCTGAGGGGTCAAATAATCTCTTACACAGCAAATCTCAATAGAAGATCCCGTGCAGATCGAGCAGACCTCATTAACCAGATTAAAGATTTGGATCAAATATATGCCCAAACTAAGAACCCTGAATTATACAAGAAGCGCGTTGAACTCCAAACTAAATTTAACCTTCTGTCCACTCAACCTGTCGAACGCCAACTTCTCGAAAGCAAGAGCCACTTTTACATTCATGGGGATAAGTCTGGTAAATTCCTAGCCAATCAGCTGAGGCGTTCCAAAGCCAAACAACATATTACAAAGATCCGGAAGGAGAATGGAGACTTTACATCGGATCATTTAGAAATTAATGACGCATTTAAAATTTTTTATTCTCGGCTTTATTCCTCTGAATCCCTGAATGACAATATCTCTGTGGATCAATTTTTACAGAATCTGAATATCCCCTCACTTTCATCTGATTCCAAAGCCAAACTCAATGCGCCTATATCACCAGAAGAAATATCTTTTGCAATTTCTGCACTGTCCTCAGGGAAATCTCCTGGACCTGATGGGTTCCCTGTGGAATTTTATAAATCATTCTCTTCACTTCTTTCTCCTCAGTTACTTTCAGTATTATCTGACTCGTTTAATTACGGCAAATTGCCACCCTCTTTCAATGAGGCATCTATTATTCTTCTTTTAAAAAAGGGCAAAGACCCAACAGAGTGTTCCTCGTACAGGCCGATCTCTCTGCTCAATGTTGATGTAAAGATCTTAGCTAAAGTGTTGGCTCATAGATTAGAAACCATTATTCCCTCCATTATCTCTGATGACCAAACAGGCTTTATTAAAAACTGTCTCCCTTTTTTTAACATTCGGCGTCTATTTAATATTTTATACTCAGTTCCAACTGGGACTCCTGAATGTGTTATCTCCCTTGATGCGGAGAAAGCATTTGATCGTATAGAGTGGAACTACCTTTCTGCAGTCTTAGAAAAATTTGACCTCGGCCAAAGTTTCATCTCTTGGATCCAGTTGCTGTACCTGTGTCCTACTGCTTCTGTTCTAACTAATTTTCAGAAATCCCAAGTATTTAATCTCAAACGTGGCACCCGTCAGGGATGCCCCTTAAGTCCCTTTCTCTTTGATTTGGCTATGGAACCTCTGGCGATAGCATTTCAAAATTGTCCTGAATTGACCGGGATTTGGAGAGGGGGTGTTGAGCATAAAGTTTCTCTCTATGCTGATGACTTATTACTCTTTCTCTCAAATCCGTCTACATCCTTACCTCTAATGTTTTCACTTCTTGACCAGTTTAGCCAGATCTCTGGCTATAAACTCAACTTACATAAGAGTGAACTTTTCCCAATTAATAAAGAAGCACAAGAACTAATATTTCGTGATCTCCCTTTTAAAGTAGTCCATAATCAATTTACTTATCTTGGAATTACAGTCACAAGGAAGTTTAAAGATCTCTTTCGTGAAAACTTTGTCAATCTTTCATATACTATAAAACAGAGTCTGGTACAATGGTCACCTCTATCTATGTCCTTGGTAGGTCATATTAATGTTGTTAAAATGTATGTTCTCCCCAAATTTTTATACTTATTCCAATCTATCCCAATTTTTATTCCTAAATCTTTTTTTGATTCCTTAGACTCTATTATTTTGTCATATCTGTGGCAGAATAAGTGCTCTAGAATTAATAAAATCCACCTCCAAAAATCTAAAAAAGAGGGTGGCATGGCTTTACCTAACTTTCGCTTATATTACTGGGCAGCTAATATACGTTGTGCTGCTTTCTGGTCTTTCTTCCACGGTCAACCTGAGTGCCCTAACTGGGTGGCAATGGAGTTGAGCTCCACTAAAGAATTATCTATATCTGCACTTCTTGGCTCTGCACTCCCTAGCAGTCTGCCCAGATCAATAGCTAACCCTCTGGTTAGACACACTTTGCGTATATGGGCTCAGTTCAGGAAATGCTATGGTTTCCAGGGGTTTTCCGTTTCTAGCTCTGTCGTACATAATCACCTTTTTTTACCTACTACGTATGATTCAGCATTCCATGTTTGGTACAGGAAGGGCATTAGACATTTTGAAGATCTCTTCATTGATAATCGCTTCGCTTCTTTTCAGCAGCTCTCCGTTAAGTTCAACCTGCCTAACGCTCACTTTTTCAGATATCTCCAAATCCAACACTTTACTGCTCCTTTAATTCCTAACTTTCCTGAAATGCCTGCGAAAAATGCTATGGACCTATTTCTTACCATTAATCCACTAGGTAAAGGTTTAATTTCAATTATCCGAGATAAACTAGCAGCCTTACGACGGGCCCCTGTGGAGCAGGGAAATTAAAATGGCCTGGGAGCAGGATTTAAATATCTCCCTATCCGAGGAGAGCTGGGACTCAGTTCTCAAATCGGTTAACTCAACCTCCCTTTGTGCTCGCCAATGCCTCTTACAGTTTAAGATTGTTCATAGAGCCCATATGTCTAAATCTAAACTATCTCGATTCTACCCTGGCATTAGTCCGCTCTGTGATAAATGCAAGAGGGGCGTGGCCTCTCTCATCCATATGTACTGGTTCTGTCCTAGCTTGGAGAAATTCTGGAAAGATGTCTTCACTACATTATCGGGTATTCTGAACCTAACCCCTTAATTGCTCTGTTCGGTTTTTGGGGCGAGACAGATTTATGTCTGGGTCCGACCAAATGCCGAATACTATCCTTTGCCTCTCTCCTGGCAAGACGCTTGATCCTCCTTAGATGGAGAGATGTTGCCCCGCCCACTCATGCGCAATGGCTTAATGACATTATGGCCTGCTTGGACCTCGAAAAAATTCATTATTCAGTTCTTAATTCGGATCTAAAGTTCCATAAGGTCTGGGGGCCTTTTATCGAGTACTTTCATAACCTTCCTCCTGACTAGAGTTTTTTTTTCTCTTTTTTTTTCTTCTTTTCGGTCCCTTGCTTCCAGCTCCCTTTTTTTTCTGGTAGTAGGCATTATTATCCTCTGTTGCTAAGTGTATTCACAGTCTGGAAGTTTGACTGTCCGGACTTATACTCTTTATACTGTGTGGTGGTTGGTCTGGAGTTGTTGTTGTTTTTTTTCTTGTGTTGTGGGGCTTGGGGAGGACACTAAGCTCACTTGTCTTTAATTTAGGTGCTTTTTTGTTAAATTCTCTTCCTTTGTAGCATATTGTTATTGTATGCTTAATCTTGCACTGTATTAATGCTCCTCATTGGGATTTGGGGTTTTTAATTTTGTAAAATGTTTTGAAAAACTAATAAAAAAATTTTTTTTAAAAAATATATATATTCATAGGAAAGCTTCACTGAGTGTCTGAGTGGACTCGAGCTGACAGTCACGATCCCGGGATCGGAGGAGTTGCTCCACTGTAGTTCGGTTACCTGAAATACGATTACACTTACAGAGGGCGGATTGTGCCTTGGGTCTCAGTAGAACTGGAGTTACACCTAATTCCTGATTAGCTACTTGGTCGTAGAGAGTCCTGAGGCATTATGTTACATTGCACTAGGTGTTGAGATGTCCCACACAACATGTACATATGACTGTGCCTCGGTGCATTACTAACCTTAGGGTCCCTTTACTCACGGGCACTGGAATTTGCAGTTTCTCTCTGTTCTTCATGATTACCCTACACTCTCACGCTGTACCATAGATGGACAGGTATAGAATAAACCCAGTCCCGTATGCTAGCAGACACTGACAGGTACAGAATGAACTGGACATTCACACATTGTACCAGAGACTAGGAGATAAAGGAAGAACCTCAAAATGCCACACTGCATGAATCTGCCTGTGGCAGTCTGTATGCCTGCTTATCTATCTTTCTATCAGTTTTCCCATCAGCCTCTCTCCCTTTCTCTCGCATCTAACGTTGTATCTCACGGTTGACTTTCTCTCGTTTACTTGCAGCCGTCCTGTATCTTTTGATCGCGAAATTTAAAGTACTATTTTTATTGTTTAACCAGTCTGCCTATTCCTTTACAGATGGAAACATTTCTTCTAAGTTTACTTTTGATAGATTTCAGATCCCCATAAAGGTCTATTACACAAAAAGCAAGAGGAACTCAGCAGAGATCCACTAGCACTTAACTTGTGCTGCCTTGCGTTTCCAAAAGCTACAGAAGTTATGTTTTTTGTATTTCTGTGTGTACCTGTAATTCTGTGGGATTTGAGGGACTGAAGGGCAGATCAAAATGGTAAACCGGAGGGTCAGGAGTTAGGGGTTGGTTGGTGTCAGAGAATTCCATTTGCAGATTGATAATTAGGCAATAAATTCTTTAAAGTCGTAAATGTGGTTGCTCCACGACAAAGCTCAGTCTTTGTTATTAGAGCTCCTGCACCATTTCCACCGCATGAAACAATGCTGAGGTAATGCCCAAGAATTTTGATGTATTTGTCTTCAATCGGCCCAATATTTGCATCAGAGTCAATGACATTGAATTAAAGTGTGTGTTCAAGTAACTGTAACTAAGAAAGTTAGTCAGGGGTATAACCATATCTCTGGAGATAGATCTTTTTTTATAAAGCAGGGCTGTTTGGAATGATTCAGCTCGAAGTGTTGGCCAGTGCTGTGAATTCAGGAGCAACAACAGTCACAGATTCTCAAGTAGGGGGGGATCTTATTGAAACGTATAAAATTCTAAAGGGATTGGACAGGCTAGATGCAGGAAGATTGTTTCCGATATTGGCGGAGTCCAGAACGAGGAGTCACAGTTTAAGGATAAAGGGGAAGCCTTTTAGGACCGAGATGAGGAAAAACTTCTTCACACAGAGAGCGGTGAATCTGTGGAATTCTTTGCCACAGGAAACAGTTGAGGCCAGTTCATTGGCTATATTTAAGAGGGAGTTAGATATGGCCCTTGTGGCTAAAGGGATCAGGGGGTATGGAGAGAAAGCAGGTACAGGGTTCTGAGTTGGATGATTAGCCATGATCATACACAATGGCGGTGCAGGCTCGAAGGGCTGAATGGCCTACTCCTGCACCTATTTTCTATGTTTCTATTAGATGGATTATCCGGTCATCTGGCGGATATGGGATGTTTACGATCCCTTTATTTCAGCCTTTGGAATTCCCGGAAGCCGCAGTGCCATCTGCCGTTGGTAAGAAATGAAGTTGAATTCCAATATTGTGATTGTTTCTGTGAAGGGATTCCATTGCCACCTCCCAGTCCCAGTATTCTGCATTTCTGGAATGAAATGGAAACACCGGGATTGTAGATTCCAGGATCTGGATCTGAAAAGAGCAATTCAGCGAATCCACCAACATCTGTGGGATTCAACATTCTCCAGGCAGTGTTCTCCAGCAGTTTGTGATCAATAACATGATGTTCGGGTCTCTGTGCTTTTGGTTTTGCAGCAGCTGCATTTCCTTTGCAAATATTGCGTTGGTACAGCCGATGGAGATTATACCAATTGATTGTCTGTATTTGTATGTGAGGAGTTGTCTGAATTATGTGCAACAATCAAACCACTGACTGGTAGTAACAACTTAGCAAATGTTGTTTCACGTTTCAAATTTCACGTTGCAGCATGAAATTTGGTATTTTTGATAAATGTGTGCGTTGTGACTGAATGTGAAGCAGTTGATGGACAACACAATGAAGTCGTTGCAGAGTCTATTAACACAAGCGACGTAGTGACACATCGTTTTCACCACCCTGAAATGAATTCTATATTGACTCTGACACTGTTACAGACATCTGACTACGGCACCAAATTTGCTGCTGGACGTTGAATTTCAGCATTCTAGAAATTGATTCAGTAGGAGGAGTCATGTCTGTGAGATTGTGTCAGACTGCGCTGTATTTGTTGGAATCGGTCAATGTTCTATTGTAAAGTCAGTGAGCTGGCAAATGCTGGAATTTAAAATGAACACAAGAACTGCTGGAAACACCGAACCCCAAGTTGCTTAGATAGATAGGGAAACGTTACCGCACATGACAGTGGCCTCTCTGAGAACAGATCTGAGACGAGATATTCCAACTGCTTTTCTCCACATGTTTCATTTTGTCTGGATGAATGATTCCAGCATTTCCTGTTTTTTGTTCCGTCCCTCAGCTGTTCTGTCGCGGACGGGGAGTACCATGGTAGTTGATGATTATTTTATGGAAGAATCCCGCCAGCAGCACGCGGATTTATTCATTTGATCCACACGAGACGTGGAAGGCGCCGTTAGAGAACTTTCCATACATTATTGACTCTGAGGAGGTTGTTATTCAGCTTTAGCTTTGAGTAGTCACTTCACAATAAGTCAGCAATATTCGCTTCTGCTCAGTATTTTCTCAACTTGCTGTTCACTGTCTCTCTTCCAGCGAACTGTGTGGCGATTGGCATCCCGTCCCAGAAAATGTACTGTCTCTCCAAATGTGTCACTCGCTACATCACAGGAATGGCCGCAGCCGATCTCCTGGTCATTATCTTGGATCCGTTGCTAAGATGGACAGCTTGGAGTTATTTTCCCGGATCATTCCTGGACATCACTCCTGGCTGCAGCCTCCATCACTGGTTGATTTTTGCGAGCACTGAGATTTCCGTCTGGTTAACTGTTGCTTTCAACTTCGATCGGTTTGTGGCAATTTGCTGTGAGAAGCTGAAAACAAAATATTGCACTGAAGGAACAGCAGCTGTGGTTATCGGGACAGTGAGTGTGCTGGCCTGTTCGGAGAGTGTTCCTTGGGGTTTTATGTTCGAGCCTATAGAAAGAATTCATGGGGTTCCCTGGGGCTGTATTTCTAAACCGAGCTTCAGTACATCTCCCTCATGGACAGCATTTACGATATTTCACCACAGTTTAGACCCTTGTGTCCCATTCTTTCTGATTTTTCTGTTCAATATTCTGACTGTCAGACGGATTCTAGCGGCCAGTCGAGGACGCAGGGGGCTCCGGGGACAAAGAAAGTCGAGAGAAAGACAAGGACCGAGAGATGGAGAACCGATGGAAATCCATCATTTTTCTCTTCAGCAGAACCGGTAGTTTCATATTGTTGTGAGTAAAACAGGTGGTATTTTATATCTATCAACAGATTTCAAAGAGTTTTGTTTATTCTGTCACCGATCCCCATTACGTCACAGAATATACAGCGGTAATGCTGCAGTTTCTCAGCTCCTGCACCAACACCTGTATTTACGCCCTGAATCAGAGCAAATTCCAAGAGGAGCTGAAGAATGCGCTGAAATACCCATTGAATCGGACTTTGAAAGTCATGAAACATTAAAATTAATTTCCGTAAGCTATTACAAAAACAAAACTCTTTTTTTCCTCATGTAGTTGCTCTGATCAACCCATTTCTCGATAAGAACTTCCATTCCTGCGAACACCGTGGCAAGAACAACGAGTTTTTAATGTCTATTCTCATTGCCCTTGTCTCGGTACTGATTACAGTTTTGCGGATTATTGTTATTTCCGGACAATATACCCATCTATCTATCTATCGACTAGTAGGTGCCTGCATGTACAGGCTATAAGTCTCTGAGGCCTGACTGGCATACAGAGGCTCAGGACAGTTAATTGTTAAGTTGGTTTAAGGAAGCTCACATTTTGACTTGTGTGGGACATTCGATGTCAGTCTGATGTTAACATATCAAACGCACCATTGCAGGATCCAGTATGGTGAATGCTTTCGTTGTTGCAAATACTGTATTTTTTTCAAATACAAGCGGCCATTTTTTTCACAATGTCCAGGTGCGTTCTGGAAAAAAAAATATATATATAATGTGCTAAGACGTCACTGCTCTTCTACCGAAGAATTAATTCAAGAGAAGTTTGAGTAAGTGTATGGATGGGGGGGAGGGGGTTGATGAGGAGGGGTACCGTATGAGAGCCGGTTTTCTACTATCGTTATCATAACCCCATGGCTTTGAACATAATGCAACTTCTGCTATCTGAACTCCACACTGCGCGTCAGTATATTCTGGATTACAGATCGTCAGCATTCCTGTATTTTCCGGGGACAGGAATTACTTCTGCACAGCGGAGCTCACCTGACCACTTTTTCTCACTCCCTTACCGTTTATATCCTGAAGAGGTTTCTGGAAATTATTAGCATAACAAGTAGAATCAAGTTGTCTCACCAATAGAATTGCGAACAAACGGGGACCAGCATTGTTCCATTCAAAACTCTACTAATACAGACGTCTAAGAACATACAAAAAAATAGGATCAAGAGGAGTCCGTCTAGCCCGTCGATCTTAATCCGCCATTCAATAAGATCCTGGCTCATCTGGCCATGGACTCAACTCCACCTAACTGTCTCTTCCACATATCCTTTAATTCCCCAACTATGGGAAAAAATCTATCCAACCTTGCCTTAAATGTATTTACAGAAGTAGTTTCCACTGCTTCATTGGGCAGATAATTCAACAGATTCATCACTCAATGGGAAAAGCAGTTCCACCTCAAGGCTGTCCTAAATCTACTCCCTGAAATCTTGATGCTAAAATCAATTCATAGTTCTAATCTCACTACCAGTGGAAACAACTTTCCTGCCTCTATCGTATCTATCCCTATCATAATTCTATCTGTTTCTATAAAAGCTCCTCTCATTCTTCTGATTTGCAGCGAGTATCGTTTCTGGCGACTCAATCTCTCCTCATATTCGAACCTCCTCATCTCTGTAATCAACCTGGTGAACCTCCTTTGGACTGCCTCCAAAACCATTGTATGCTTCCTCAAGTAAGGAGACCAAAGCTGCACTCTGTACTCCAGCACAGCCTCACCAATACCCTCTGCATTTGTTCTCTGCTCTATAATCCAGTCCCTCTAGCAGTGAAGACCAACATCCCATTTGCCTTCTTGATCACCTGCTGCACCGGCAAAACAACGTTTTGTGAATCATGCACAGGCACTCACAAGTCTCTCTCTACAGCAGCATCCTGCGCTTTTTACTATTTAAATAATCATCTGCTCTTTCATTTTTTCTTCCAAAGTGGACGAATTCGTATTTACCAACATTGTTCTTCATCTGTCAGATCGTTGTCCACTCACAACCTATCTATATCTCTCTGCAGATTCTATGTACCTTCTGCACAATTTGTTTTTCCACTCAAGTTAGAACCATCAGTGAAATGAGATACACTGCACTCGGTCCCCTCTTGCAGATCGTTAATGAACATAGTGAAAAGTTGCGGGCCCAGTACTGACTGCTGCGGCACACCGCTCATTACTGACTGCCAACCAGAGGATTTTAACAGTGGTGTGATTTTAAGGTTTGCTCAGCACTAACTCTTTATAGATAGCTATTATATCGAGGTCCTCATCTCCCATTTCATCCATAACATCTCTCTTCGCACTTTAGATGAGTCCTCCACCGTGAATACCGACATAAAATAGAAATTCAAAGCCTTATTACTCATTATCAATACTCCCTTCTGGTCTTCCAAGGAACTAATGTTCACTTTAACTACCTTTTCCACTTTATATCATTATAAGAACATCCACAATTTGTTTTAATATTTTGTGCTAGTTTATTTTCATAACCTAGCTTCCCTTTCCTTACTGCTCTGCATGGAGGTCTGTGACCAGTGGAGTCCCTCGGGAATCTGTTCTGGGACCCTTACCCCTCGTGATTTTTATATATGACCTGGATGAGGAAGTCGAAGGATGGGTTTGTAAGTATGCTGATGACACAAAGGTTGGAGGTGTTGTGGATAGTGTGGAGGGCTGTCAGAAGTTACAACGGGATGTAAAACTAGGCTGAGAAGTGGCAGATGAAGTTCAACCCAGACAAGTGTGAAGTGGTTCATTTTGGTTGGTCAAATATGATGGCAGAATATCATTTTAATGGTAAGACTCTTGGCAGTGTGAAGGATCAGAGAGATCTTCGGGTCCCAGTCAATAGGACGCTCAAAGCAGCTGCGCAGGTTGACTCTGTGGTTAAGAAGGCATACAGTATATTGGCCTTCATCAATCGTGGAATTGAATTTAGGAGCCAACAGGTAATGTTACAGCTATATAGGACCCTGGTCAGACCCCACTTGAAGTACTGTGCTCAGTTCAGTTCGCCTCACTACATGAAGGATGTGGAAGCCATGGAAATGGTGCAGAGGATATTTACAAAGACGTTGCCTGAATTGGGGAGCATGCATTATGAGAATAGGTTGAGTGAACTCGGCCTTTTCTCCTTGAAGCGACGGAAGATGAAAGGTGACCTGATAGATGTGTATAAGATGATGAGAGGCATTGATCGTGTGGATAGTCAGAGGCTTTTTCCCAGGGCTGAAATGTTTGCCATAAGAAGGCACAGGTTTAAGGTGCTGGGGAGTAGTTACAGAGGAGATGTCAGGGGTAAGTTTTTTACTCAGGGAGTGGTGTGTGCGTGGAATGGGCTGCCAGCAACTGTGGTGGCGGCGGATACGATAGGGTCTTTTAAGAGACTTTTGTAGAGGTACATGGAGCTTAGAAAATTAGAGGGCTATAAGTAAGCCTAGTAATTTAAAAGGTAGGGAAATGTTAGGCACAATGCTGTGGGCTGAAGGGCCTGTATTGTGCTGATGTTTTCTATGTTCTATGTTTCTATGTTTGCTCACTTAGTGATTCTCTGTTGTATTTTAAAGTTTTACCAGTCTTCCAGTTTCCCAATACTCTTGGCGAATTTGAATGCACGATCTTTTAGTTTCATACCTTCCTTTATTTCTTGAGTTATCCAAGGTTGGCTCTCTCTGCCCTTGCTATCTTCTTTTTTAACTGGAATATACTTTTGTTGAACACCGTAAAATATCTCAGAGAAAGTCTTCGACCGTTCCTCAGCCGCCCCACCATATAGCCTGTGCCCTCAGTCTACAGTAGTCAAATCCTCCCTCATCCCATTGTAATCCCTAGTGTTTAGTTATATTACAGTGACTTTAGCACGAAATATTGCACCCTCCATTTGTCTGAGAATCTCGGCCATACTGTTATCAGTCTTTCCAAGAGGATCTCTAACTACAAGATCACTAATTTTATCTGTTTCATTTTAAAGGACGAGATCAAAGCTGGCACGCTCCTGGCACACATGCTGCACAAGAAAGCCATCACGCATGCATTTTATGAAGTCCTCCTCAAGACTTCTTTGACCAACTTCTTTCGCTCTATCTATGTGCAAGTTCAAGTCCCCCATGATAACTGCAGTCCCATTCTTACATGACACAGATCTTTCTCTGTTTATTGCCTGTGGTACTGTAATGTTATTATACAGTGGTCGATAGACAACTTCCACCAATGATGTTTTGCTTTACTATTCTTAATCTCTATCTGGAAGGGTTCAACATTCTGCTGCTTAGATGTTATATCGTTTCTCACTATCGTCCTGATCTCCTTATTAATTAAAAGCATTACCCATCACCCTTAACCTTCCTATTTATCCTTCCATGTTGCCTGATGTCCTTGGATATTGAATTTCCAATCCTGTCTACCCTGCAACCACGCCTCTGTAATGGACACTAAATCATATCCCTTTGTACTAATTTCTGCCATTACAGAGGCCTGGTTTTTGCAATGTGTTTTTAAACTCATGTAATCTTTTATTCTTTTGCACGTGACATTTTTTTCAGTGCACTCTTACTTTTCTCCTTTTATCTTTTGCTTTTAATTATCTTTATCGATGCTTTCTTATTTTACGTCACTTCTCATTCTGTTGGACCCATTCCCTACGATTTATTTCAAAGCCCTACCCATAGCCCTTGTTGTTGGATTCGCTAGTATCCAGATCCCATCACAGTTCAACTGGAGTCCGTCCCATTAGTACAGCTCCCTCCTTCCCCAATACTGGTGCCAATTTCATTTAATTCAACACCACTTCCCCCACAGCAGTCTGTGAGCCACGCATTTCACTCTTTAATACTCCTGACCCTCTGCTAATTTGTAAGTAGCTCAGGTAGTAATCTGTAGATTACCACCTCTTTGTTTCTGCATTTTAATGTAATCCTTTGCTGCTCAATTTCCCTTAGCAGAACCTTTTTTTTCTCATTCTGTCTATGTCACGGTGCACATATGGACCACGACAACTATACCTTTCCCCTCCCACTGAAAATTCCTCTACAGGGCAGATAAGATATCCCGAACCCAGGCACCAGGCTTGCAACAGAGTCAATCTGTGAATGTGCTACAAGGTAGTCGACAATATCCAGTATACATTGCGTATTCAAATCTAACGCCTTCAGACCAGTATTCACCTATTTCTATTTTGTCCACCTACTGTGTTTCAACATCCTCTTGACTGCAATTTTGGGCTATCATCAGTCTTTCCTTGCTTGGAGTGACAATACACATTGCATCTATTTGCCAACCAATTGTAGCATCTTCAATATTATCACGGCTGTTCATGTCCCCGTGAAAAAAAAATCTAAAGCCACCCAAAAAACTCCAGCCACCCTTTCCGCAAGGATATTGGACCCCTCAGTTCAGGTGAAACTCGTTTCTTCTGTATAGGTCGTAACTTCCCCAGAATCTCCTCAACAATCTCAACTACAATCTCATTGAAATCATTAATGTCAATGAGAAAACCGGCAACAAATTGTGCATGTCTTCTACGAGCCCCGTGATAATCAACACCCTTCAAAAATTGTCTGCCTGGTGTCAGTGGTTGTATAACTAGGATTTGTGATAAACACCAGCGGCTCATACGGCCTTCATCCACCAGCTCTTATGGCTGCGTGTGAGCATATCAGTGGGGGTGGGGCAGGCGATGCGCTAAACCGGGGCTGCAGTAGGCTCCAGTGTAACCTGCAGACTAGCGGAAGGAAGGAGCGTGTTGCATCTAATTTATTTGGTTTATCTGCGCACAATTAATTCCGGACATTTTTCAATGGGGAAGTGGATAAAGAACTTAAAATATGAAAAGAGGCGCATCTTATGTTCAGTGGGTGCAGATAATTGAACATACGGAGTGGGGGGGGGGGGGGGCTACAATAGCGAGTTTACATTACACAGCTTTATACAGCTGCTTCTGATTTCACATACTGGCAATAACATAGTAAATAAAATGGTTAAAATATCCTCTATTTAAATAATAAAAATGCTACTATAAATTGGGAGGTTCATAGATGCAGAATGGCTGGAAGTGAATGACAGGCGTCAGCTAAATGTTAGATATGTATGAAAGAGTGAGTCAGACAGACAGATTGACACAGGTACTGGCTGCACTGAAACTGCATACAACTATCTGACTTTTACCTCTTCTTCACTAACCAAGTTTCCTTCTCCTACACACAGGGAAATACTTCAATCATTTCGGATATCCCATCCTCAAGATGGTCCAGGTGCAAAGCAGCCTCTCCTACCTCACACGCAAGGTGGGTTACAGAGCACTGAAACACTGACAACTCATCATTTCCACAGTCTCAGACAGCAGGAACCTTCAGTCCCACACTGAGCCCAACACCCGGACACGCATTTCAAAACCACTGTTACACTGAACTTCAGATGCTCAATATTTTCATTGTATTCAGTACCACCGTGTCCTACAGGTAGAGAGAGTGACCTAGATCCCACATTCCCACCCACTGGGCTGGGAGGACAGAAACAATAGGGTTGTCAGAGTCAGTGTGGTTTCGGGATATTATAACAGTTGGAAATTTACGAACTGATGAATGTGCTGTTGGTAGAATTTAAGGAAGTTTCTAATCAGCGCATAGCGTTCTGGTCTGCTCGTATGGATTTAGAATTAGTCAGCAGTTAAAAGACAGAGAGAGGGAATAAATGGGCCACTTTCTCCTTGGGAAGCTGTGACGAGTAGGGTGTCTTAGGGATTGGAGCTGAGACCCCAGCCATTCACAGTCTCCATGGGTGATTTTAATGCGGGAGCAAGCTGTAACAGAGCTGGATGGCAGGATCAAGAGTGAGATGGATGCAGAGAGGGATTGGGGATGCGGACAGAAGTGAGTAAGTGAGAATGTGACAGATGGACAGAGTGTGAGGAAACATGAGAGCATTCACTCCAAGAGGAACAAACTAGAAAAAAGTCATTTTACATGGGGACAGAGGTGACGGTGCAGAGGGACTTGAGGGTCCTTCTACACAAATTGTTGAGAGTTAGCATTTTGTCATGGTCCAGTCCGTGTATTCCCCTTCCCGGTTGTTTCTGTTTTCCCTTGTTCCATTGGGTGCCTTAATTGAGGCAGCTGACCCTCATTTCAGGCTTGCAACATAAATAGCTCAAGGATCCAGCTATTCCTTTGCTGGACGATCCCAGTCAAAATCCCCATCAGAAACCCACAACAAGAAGCTCGGCATCAGAAACTCATTCCAGGAAGCTCAGCATTAGAAACCCACACTATAAAGATCGGCATCAGAAACTCATACCAAGAAGGGTTCCGGCAGTGTGTCCGGTGTCTAAGAAGAGTCCAGGATCTGTGTCCAGAGTGCAAGTCAAGTCCCAGATTTGTGTCCCTTGTCTAAGAAGAATCCTGGCTCCGTGTCTTGTGTTCAAGAAGAGACACGGCTCTCTGTCCTGTGTCCAAAAAAGGTCCCGGTCCAGTGTCCAAGAAGAGTCCAAGGTCTAAGGTCTGAGTCAGAGCTTGAGGCCGAGTTCCTTGTCAGGTCAAGCCCGAATTCCAAGTTCAGGCTACGACTTTTTAGTTCTGTCCATCCTCCGAGTTCTGAGTACCAAGTCTAAGTCCGGGTCCCAAGTTCCAATTCCATGTCGGTTACCTAGTCCAAATACCAACCCCTAGTCCAGGTTTTCCTGTTTGTTGTTCTACGTTCACCTCCAAGTTGATATTTTGTGCTCGCTCTTTGGCTTGCCTAGTATTCTGAATAATTATAGTCCTGTTCATACTACTTTAGTGTCTGTGTCTTGCATTTCGGTCCGCCTCCAATGCCCCCTTGTGACAGAACGGCCCAGTCAAACATGGACCCAGCGACACAGACACTGTTGTTAAACTCTCGCCATCCAGGGCTCCCTCTTGTTAATCTCCACCGCCCGGGTCGTCAAAAATCCGGGAAACCCTGACTGATCGCCAGCAGGCTCTTATAGAGAGGGGTTGGTTACTGTTACTGTCATGCTCCGGTCCATAAAGACCGCGTTCCTGTTCACGGTCCAGTCCGTGTACTCCGGACTCCATGACTTCTGGCTGTCCCTTGTTTCAGTTGAGCTTAAGCACAGGCACCTGATCCTCATATTGGGGCTGGATTATAAGTGGCCTTGGGTTCGAGGGTGGTTGCTGATTCGTCTTGTCGGTATCCTGTCCTTGTCTCTGTGGTGTTTACCTTGTCGGTATCCTGTCGTTACCTCCGTGGGGTAAGTCAGCCCGTCCTTGCCTTTGCCCTACGGTGGGATCTGTCCCTCCTGGTCCTTGTCTCCGTTGGGTAAGTCAGGCTGTCTTTGCCATTACCCTGAGGCTTCCCTTCTTTGCAGTTCCCTTCCTTCCCTCTGAAGCATGCTCCAATGCCTGAAGCTCTGCCAACTACCTGTGCCTGGAGCCTTGCCCTGCAACCTGTGCCTGGAGCCTCACCTGCTACCTTTCACCTCGAGCCTCGCCTGAAGCCTTGCCTTCACCACTGTCAAGTTCAACCACGGGAGCAAGATGAGGAACTGTCTTTTGTTGTTTTGAACTGTCTCTGTCTCCACGTCTTCGCTAAGTAGGTCCGGCTGTGTGCCGCTATGTAGTGTTGGGAACTGTCTCGTCGTGTTCAGCGTTCTGTGTAATGAGTCCCGGCCCTTCATCCTGTACCCAAGGAGGGGTCCCGGCTCTGTGTTCCATATTCCTGTCTCTCCCTCGACCCAGGGCTCTGCGTTCCTGCTCTCCCTCAGCCAAGGCTCAGTGTTTCTGCATTCCTGTCTCTCCCTCGACGAAGTCAAGGCTTCGGGGTCTCGTCCAGTCCTAGCCACGTCCTTGCACCTTGTCCTGTCCAAGCCAGGGCTTTGTTTCCTCGTCTTGTCCATGTGATTTGCCCAGCCCAGGAGTACCTTGCCCAGCCCGGTGCTGGGATTCCCTCGTGCTGTGCTGGGGTTCCCTTGTCCTGTCCAGGAGTCTCACGTCCAGTCCTGTTGCCTCTCCTCGTCCTGTAGCCACGTCTTGTCCTCTCCTGGTTCTGGAGTCCGAGCCCGAGTCAAGACCCAGGTTCTGGGTCCTTGCCCAGTCTCTGGCTCAGAGTCCAGACCCAAGCCTCGAAGAACCCTAGCCTCGTCATGTCCTTGTCCAGATCCCACTTCGAGCCCGAGTCAAGACCCAGGTTCTGGGTCCTTGTACAGACTCTGGTTCCCAGTTCCATCTCCTGGTTCCGCTATCCTAGTCAAGTCAGAGCACAGGCCCGGAATCCTTGTCTCGTCTGGGGTCTGTGTCATGTCCAGCGTCCTTTCTTCCTCACTTCCCCTTCTTCCTTCTTACGCCTAGTCCTGTTCCTGGTAGTTCAGTGTCTGTGTCTTGCTTTTGGGCCCACTCCCAACACCCCCCATATGACAGAATGATCCAGACAGACTTGGACCCAGCAACACGAACACCATCGTTTAGCTCTCGCTATCCTGGGTTCCCACCTGATTGAATAACTCACCACCCCCCGACCCGCCCAGGTCATCCTTAGCCCTGGATAGCCTGTTAGGTCACCCGGAGGCTCCCATAGAGGTGTGTGTGTGTGTGTGTGTGTGTGTGTGGGGGGGGGGGGTGGTCATGTCATGTTCCGGTCCGTGAAATCCCCGTTCCGGTTCACGGTCCGGTCTGTGGACTCTGGACTCCGGGTCTTCTGGCTGTCCGTTGTTTCAGTTGGGCTTAATCACAGGCACCTGATCCTCATATTCGGGCTGGAATATAAGTGGCCCTGAGTTCGATGGTGTTTGCTGGTTCGTCTTGTCAGTATCCTGTACTTGTCTCTGTGGTGTTTGTCCCATCAGTATCATGTCCTCGCCTCCGTGGGGTAAGTCAGGCCATCCTTGCCGTCGCCCTAAAGTGGGATCTGTCCCTCCTGGTCCTTGCCTCTGTTGGGTAAGTCAGGCTGTCTTTGCTGTTACCCTGAGGCTGGACCGTTCCCTTCTTTCGCTCTGAAGCCTGCACCTATGCCTGAAGCCCTGCCAGCTACCTGTGCCTGGAGCCTCGACTTCTACCTTTCACCTCGAGCCTCGCCAGATACCCTTCACCTGGAACCTCGCCTGAAGCCTTGCCTTCACCGCTGTCAAGTTCAACCACCGAAGCAAGATGAGGAACTGTCTTTCGGTGTTTTGAACTGTCTCTGCGTCCTTTCTTCCTCACTTCCCTTGCTTCCTTCTCACGCCTAGTCCCGTTCCTGGTAGTTCAGTGTTTGTGTCTTGCATGTGGGTCCGCTCCCAGCGCCTCCCCACCCCCCCACCCCCCCGTGTCCAAGAAGAGTTCCGGCTCTATGTCCTGTATCCAAAGTTGAGTCCCGGCTCTGTGTCCAAGAAGAGTCCAAGTCTAGTCAAACCTGAGTCTGAGCTTGAGCCCGAGTTCCTGGTCAAGTCAAGCCCGAGTTCCAAGCCCAGGTTCCGAGTTTCGAGTTCCAAGTCCAAGTCCCGAATTCCAAGTCACAAGTCCTAGTCCTGTCATAAGGGGACAGGAGGCTGGACCCAAGCGTAAGACGCAAGCACTGAAGTACTAGGGGCAGGACGGGAACAACTAAATGAGAGACAAGACGTGGAGACCGTGGTGTGCATGAAGGACGTGACGTTCAAGGTGATGCTGGGGTTCCAGGAGAGTCTTGGAGTTCAGGCAGGCAGGAGGATCCCGGAGTTCAGGCAGGCAGGAGGATCCCGGAGTTCAGGCAGGCAGGAGGATCCCGGAGTTCAGGCAGGCAGGAGGATCCCGGAGTTCAGGCATGGCAGGATCTTGGAGTTCAGGCCGGGTCTAGGAGTTCACTGGGTGGGCTGCATATCTTCTGGTCAGGGCCCGGACTTCCCAGGCAGGAACACGGGGGCCTGAGCAAGTCGCGGGGCACCTCAGAAGGTTGCGGGGCACAACCCGTCATCAGCGAGGGATGGAAAGGGGCAGAGTCCCCTGCCGGGCAACTGCAGTCCAGCCAGGCTTGCCTGATGGAGGCAAGGGATATGAAGGGAACTAGGTCCAGGGTGACTACCAGACTTACTCGAAGAACGAAGAACTCGTCTTTAACGAGGGGAACTCCAAGCCAGAGCAACCGGAGGAACAGGATAAGCAGGACAATCAAGGTCAGGTGACCTTGCAGCTTGCAAAGCTCAAGCAAATAAAAAGAGGGAGAGCTCTAGCAGAGCAGCCTGTCGGGAAGTGGCCTGGTCGAGGGAAGTGCCTGGTGTGAAAAGTACTAGTCTTTGGCTCGAGAGTCTTCGGCGAGGAGACTACGCTAGGCACAATTGCAGAGGGTGAAGACATGACCGCTAAGCTGATTCAGTGTGCTACGTGCATGATGTGGGAGATCAGGGACACTGATGGTGCCCCCGGCTGCTACAGCTGTGGAAAGTGTGTCCAGATTCAGCTTCTGAAGGAACATGTTGCAGCACTGAAGAAAGAACTGGATGACATCAGGTTTATCTGCGAAAATGAAGGTTTTCTGGACAGGATCTACAGTGAGGTCGTTACACCGAGAATACCGGAAGAGAGAAAGGGGGAGACGATGAGGAAGGAAAGGATGCTTGAAGTACAGGAGACCCCAGGGGATGTACCTCTCGTAAACAGGTTCACCTTCTTGGAAGCTGTCAGGACAGAAGATACTGCCAGTCTGAGAGGCGGACAGGTCTGCGAGCCAAAAATTGGTGCAGAAGCAGAGCCGAGGAGTCAGACATCAGGAAGAGCCGTGGTAGTAGGGGACTCCATAGTAAGAGGTACGGAAAGGGGTTTCTGCGGCAACAGGTGAGATTTAAGGATGGTGTGTTGCCTCCCTGGTGCTAGGATCCAGGACATCATGGACCGATTGCAGGGAATCCTCAAGGGTGAAGGTGAACAGCCGGAAGTGGTAGTGCATGTCGGCACAAATGACATCGGAAAGAAGAGGAAGGACATTCTGCAGTGGGACTTCAGAGAACTCGGAAGAAGGCTGAAAAGCAGGACTTCCAGGGTGGTTATCTCTGGTTTGTTTCCAGTTCCTCGTGCTGGAGAGGGCAGGAATAGGGAGATAATGGATCTGAATGGGTGGCTGAGGAACTGGTGCAGGAAGTAAGGATTTACATTCTTGGACCACTGGGATCTGTTTTGGGGTAGGGATGAATTGTACAAAAGTGACGGGTTGCACCTTAGTAGGCAGGGGACCAGCATTCTGGCAAGCAGGTATGCCACTGCAACACAGATGTGTTTAAATTAAGTAGTGGGGGGGAGGGGATGAACTGGAAATATAAGGATGGAGTTAAAGGGAAAGTGAAAATAAGAAAAGTTAAAAAGGACAACAGAATCAATGGAGTAGAAAGCTCAAGAAGAGATCATACAGTATGGCTAAGTGAAATAGGAATTGATATGAAAGGAGAAGGGAGTACCGAATTAAAAGTATTATATATGAATGCACGAAGTATAAGGAATAAAGTAGATGAGCTTGAGGCTCAGTTGGAAATTGGCAAGTACGATGTTGTGGGAATAACTGAGACATGGCTTCAAGCGGACAGGGCCTGGGAAATAAATATTCAAGGATATACATCTTATCGAAAGGACAGACTGACTGGCAGAGGGGGTGGGGTGGTTCTGTTGGTGAGGAATGATATTCAGTCCCTTGCGAGGGGGGACATAGAATCTGGGGATGTAGAGTCAGTATGGATAGGACTGAGAAATTCTAAGGGTAGAAAGACCCTAATGGGAGTTATCTACAGACCCCCAAACAGCAGTCTGGATGTAGGGTGTAAGTTGAATGAAGAGTTAAAATTGGCATGTCGCAAAGGTAATGATACAATTGTCATGGGGGATTTCAACATGCAGGTAGACTGGGAGAATCAGAATGGTACTGAACCCCAAGAAAGGGAGTTTGTGGAGTGCCTCCGAGATGGATTCTTAGAACAGCTTGTACTGGAGCCTACCAGGGAGAAGGCAATTCTAGATTTAGTGTTGTGCAATGAACCGGATTTGATCAGGGACCTCGAGGTAAAGGAACCATTAGGAGGTAGTGACCATAATATGATATGTTTTGACCTACAATTTGAGAAGGAGAAGGGAAAATCAGATGTGTCAGTACTACAGTTGAACAAAGGGAACTATGGAGCTATGAGGGAGGAGCTGGCCAAAGTTCAATGGAACAATACCCTAGCAGGGAAGACAGTGGAACAAAAATGGCAGGTATTTCTGGGAATAATGCAAAAGGTGCAGGATTGTTTCATTCCAAAGAGGAAGAAAGATCCTCAGGGGAGTAAGGGGCAGCCGTGACTGACGTGGGAAGTAAAGGGCAGTATAAAAATAAAAGAGGTATAACATAGCAAAGATGAGCGGGAAACCGGAGGACTGGGAAGCTTTTAAAGAGCAACAGAAGATAACAAAAAAAGGCAATACGCCAAGAAAAAATGAGGTACGAAGGTAAACTAGCCAAGAATATAAAGGAGGATAGTAAAAGCTTCTTTAGGTACGTGAATAGCAAAAAAATAGTTAAGACCAAAATTGGGCCATTGAAGACAGAAACGGGTGAATTTATTATGGGGAACAAGGAAATTGCAGATGAGTTGAACAGGTACTTTGGATCTGTCTTCACTAGGGAAGACACAAACAATCTCCCAGATGTAATAGTGGCCAAAGGAACTAGGGTAAAGGATGAACTGAAGGAAATTTATATTAGGCAAGAAACGGTGTTGGATAGACTGTTGAGTCTGAAGGCTGATAAGTCCCCGGGACCTGATGGTCTGCATGCCAAGGTACTTAAAGAGGTGGCTCTAGAAATCGTGGACGCATTGTTAATCATTTTCCAATGTTCTATAGATTCAGGAACAGTTCCTGCTGATTGGAGGATGGCTAATGTTGTCCCACTTTTCAAGAAAGGAGGGAGAGAGAAAACAGGGAATTATAGACCGGTTAGCCTGATGTCAGTGGTGGGAAAGATGCTGGAGTCAATTATAAAAGAGGAAATTACGACACATTTGGATAGCAGTAGAAGGATCAGTCCGAGTCAGCATGGATTTATGAAGGGAAAATCATGCTTGACTAATCTTCTGGAGTTTTTTGAGGATGTAACTATGAAAATGGACAAGGGAGAGCCAGTGGATGTAGTGTACCTGGACTTCCAGAAAGCTTTTGATAAAGTCCCACATAGGAGATTAGTGGGCAAAATTAGCACACATGGTATTGGGGGCAAAGTACTGACATGGATTAAAAATTGGCTGGCTGACAGGAAACAAAGAGTAGTGATTAACGGGTCCCTTTCGGAATGGCAGGCTGTGACCAGTGGGGTACCGCAAGGTTCGGTGCTGGGACCGCAACTGTTTACAATATACATTAATGATTTAGATGAAGGGATTAAAAGTAACATTAGCAAATTTGCTGATGACATAAAGCTGGGTGACAGTGTGAAATGTCAGGAGGATGTTATGAGAATGCAGGGTGACTTGGACAGGTTGGGTGAGTGGGCAAATGTATGGCAGATGCAGTTTAATGTGGATAAATGTGAGAACAGGAAGGCAGATTACTATCTGAATGGCGTCAAGTTAGGAAAAGGGGAAGTACAACGAGATCTAGGTGTTCTTGTACATCAGTCAATGAAAGCAAGCATGCAGGTACAGCAGGCAGTGAAGAAAGCTAATGGCATGCTGGCTTTTGTAACGAGGAATTGAGTATAGGAGTAAAGAGGTCCTTCTGCAGCTGTACAGGGCCCTGGTAAGACCCCACCTGGAGTATTGTGTGCAGTTTTGGTCTCCAAATTTGAGGAAGGAAATTCTTGCTATTGAGGGTGTGCAGCGTAGGTTCACAAGGTTAATTCCCGGAATTGTGGGACTGTCATATGTTGAAAGATTGGAGCGACTGGGCTTGTATACACTGGAATTTAGAAGGATGAGAGGGGATCTGATTGAAACATATAAGATCATTAAGGGATTGGACACACTGGAGGCAGAAAGCATATTCCCACTGATGGATTAGTCCAGAACTAGAGGCCACAGTTTAAGAATAAGGGGTAGGCCATTTAGAACAGAGATGCGGAAAAACTTTTTCACCCAGAGAGTGGTGGATATGTGGAATGCTCTGCCCCAGAAGGAGGTGGAGGCCAAGTCTCTGGATGCATTCAAGAGAGAGTTAGATAGAGCTCTTATAGATAGCGGGGTCAAGGGATATGGGGAGAGGGCAGGAATGGGGTACTGATTGTGTACGATCAGCCATGATCACAGTGAATGGTGGTGCTGGCTAGAAGGGCCGAATGGCCTACACCTGCACCTACTGTCTATTGTCTATAGGACGACCAGGTTTGTCAGGATAGGCAGGATGACCCCCCCAACTGCACTCGGTCCCAGAGCCCCCTATATACACCACCAGCCGATGGGCATCAGGTGCTCCTCCTTGAGCCCCAACAAGCCACGATGATCCACAGGTGTGACTAATTGGGCTCAAGGGTGAAAGGAGGGACGGCTACAAGACCCTCAGTCCGGAGTCCGTGGACCAGATCGAGAACTGGAATGCGGGCTCTGGACTGGACCATAACAAGTCCAGGTTTTACAGTTTGTTGTTCAACGTTCACCTCCAGGTTGATATTTTATTCTCGCTCCTTGGCTTCCCTAGCATTCTGAATAAACACAGTCCTTTTCAGACTACTTCATTGTCTGTGTCTTGCATTTGGGTCCGCTACCAAGGTTCCCTTGTGACAGAACGGCCCAGTGAAGAATGGATTCAGCGACACAGACTCTGCAGTTAAAGTTCCGCCATCCAGGGTTCCCTCTTGTTGAAACTGCCACCCACCCCACCCGCCCGTGTCGTCGAAAATCAGGGCAAGCCTGTTGGATCACCAGGATGCTCCCATGGGGGGCGGGAGGGGGAGGTTACTCTCACTGTCCAGTCAGTGAAGTCCGCATTCCGTTTCACAGTCCAGTCCATGGATACCACATTCCATTTGTTTCTGGGTTTTTTTAGTACCGTTTGGCATCTTAATTGAGGCAGCTGATCCTCATTTTGGGGCTTGCAACATCAATAGCTCAGGTGTCCAGCTATTCCTTTGCTGGACCGACCCGTCAGAATCCCCGTCAGTAACCTACACCAAGAAGCTTGGCATCTGAATCTCATACCAAGAAGAGTCCAGGCCCTGTGTCCAAGATGGGTCCAGGCTCTGTGGCTGTGTCCAAGAAGAATCCCAGCTCTGTGTCATGTATCCAAGAAGAGTTCCGGCTCTTTGTCTTGTGCCTAAGAAGTGTCCAGATTCTGTGTCCAAGAAGAGTCCCGGCTCTGTGTCCAAGAAGAGTTCCGGCTCTTTGTCTTGTGTCCAAGAAGAGTCCCGGCTCTGTGTCCAAGAAGAGTCCCGGCTCTGTGTCTTGTGTCAAAGAAGTGTCCCGGCTCTGTGTCCTGTTTCCAAGATTTGTTCCAGCCCTGTGTCAAAGAAGGGTCCTGGCTCTGTGTCCAAGAAGAGACCTGGCTCTGTGTCCTGCGTCCATTATGATCAGAGATTAAGGGAGCTAGGGCTTTACTCTTTGGAGAGAAGGAGGATCAGAGGAGACATGATAGAGGTATACAAGATATTAAGAGGAACAGATAGTGTGTACAGCCAGTGCATCTTCCCCAGGTGATGACTGCTCAATACAAGAGGATATGGCTTTAAGGTAAGGGGTGGGAAGTTCAAGGGGATATTAGAGGAAGGGTTTTTACTCAGAGAGTGGTTGGTGCGTAGAATGCACCAGCTGAGTCTGTGGTGGAGGCAAATACATTAGTGAAATTTAAGAGACTACTAGACAGGTATATGGAGGAATTTAAGGTGGGGCGATATATGGGTGGCAGGGTTTGAGGGTCAGCACAACATTGTGCGCTGAAGGGCCTGTACTGTACTGTACTATTCTATGTTCTGTGTTCTATGTCCCGAGATCCGAGTTCAAAGTCCAAGTCCTGTCCTGAGTTCCAAGTCCAATTCTGGGGTCCCGAGTCCTAGTCCAAGTCCAGGCCCCGAGTTTCAATCTAAGTCCAAGGCCTGAGTTCGAATCCAGCCACGCTTATTCACACTTCTGCTTTGCTCACTCCTTGATTTCCCTCTGAACAATCCTGGCTTTCCTTGTAACTATTAATAAAGTCTATTTTGTTAATGCTACAAAACGTGTTTGTGTTCTGCATTTGAGTCTGCCCATGCTCGACACTTGTGACACATTCAGATACAGCAAGTAATAAGGAAGGCAAACAGTATTTTTGTCTTGTTATGCAGCATGTCTTACTGCGAGGTGTTTTATACGGCTCTGGTGAGAATGTATCTTGAATATTATTTCCAGGTCTCATCACACTTCCTCAGGGAAGTTATCGTTGCAGCAGAGAGTGTGCAGGGAAGATTCATTACTCTAGCTGGACTGCTTCTATTGATACTAGGTGGCGTATAAGGAGAGATTGAATGAGATGGGCCTGTATTCTCTGGAACTGTAATGTTACATACACACAACCCTGTAAAAGTATCGGCAACAATGAAAGTTGAGTCTGGTTTTGCTGTTAACAAAACACTATTTTATTAGTAAGTACATCATATAGTAACTTAAACCAGGTAGATCAAGAGTTAACAGTGTTATGAATATATAAATATATAAATCCCCAAACTTCTTCACGCTCAGGTGGTAAGCGATACAGTCTTATGATGGTGTGTAAGAAAGTTCAGTTCAGTTCAGTCAATGGAAATTGAAGTGAGAGAGAGTTATTTGAAATCCAAACAAAGAGGTGTCATCGATCTTCCCATTGTCCTCCGTATCCTCACAGGGAATATTACCAAGAGTATCTAATCACAAAGGGGACTATCTTCAAGGGAACCACCAGCAGGCAAGGGTTGACGCACCGGTAGATTCCACAAGGTTACCCCAATCACACACAACGTGATAGCCACTTATCCAGTGCAACGACATACGAAATAACTCCAACAGTGATTTGCCACAAGGGAGCCTTTCTTCAGTGAACTACCACACCCAGACAAAGGGTAACACACAAGTAGTATTCACAAAGGTTTTCCCCTTACCAGAAAACCCACTCCTGTGTATTAACTATGTGACAATCACACTTTCGTATCTGAATGAAAACAAGCTCACCCTCGCAGGCTACTTGAAGAGAAAGTTCAAACAGTGATCTCTTTGTCAGTAGCTTTCTTCTGTTTCAAACCTTCCTCTCCTCTCCTCTCTCTGCAAACTTCCTCTAGTTGCAGCACTTGTGAGAGTCAATTATCAAATCTCTGGATCGATCTTAACTCACCCCGTTTGTGCTATTGAAAGTTTAAACCAGCAACCGACACACTGGCATCTCCCATTGACCGAATCCATCTTGACTCTGAGCCTGTCTTTCTGTTTGTGTCTTTGTGTCCTCATATATTCAAAGCAAGCCGCGAGAAACCATAAACATTCATTGTCTTTCAAATAACTCCACCTCTCTCACCATAGTGACCAAGCAACTCTGCAGTCAGCAGAAATTCAACAGTGTCCAAAAGTCAGTCTCATTCTCTCGGCGTTTAAAGTGACAGTCCACAGAAAAAAATGGCTAGGGCTATATAACAGCATGAAGAATTGATTGATTCTTTCAGATTATTCAGACCAATTGCAGTGATGTTTCTTCAGAATAAGGATTGTGTTACCATGGGTCATAGCTTCAGAATGAAGGAACAGATATTCAGAACGAAGAGATACTGAATTTCCTTAATCAGTGACTCTTTCTCTAGTTAGAACCTATAACTGTGCAGGACAGGACGATGCCCTTTGGTCTGTGATGTTGGGCTGATGTAATTGAGCCAGTGATGCCAAATTAAACTAATCCATCTGCCAAAATGTTGTCTGTATTCCTCCATTCTCTGTGTGTTTGTTTGCCGATCTCAGAGCCTCATAAATCCCAGAGTTTTATTCACCTTTGACATAACCCCAGAAATACATTTCACACACACACAACTCTTTGAATTGTTTCCTTTTTATTATTTCTCGCCCATGTCTTTTGAATGTTTTCCCCTCTCACCTTAACTGCATGCCCTCTAGTATTCAGCATTTCGATGCTCTGAGAAAGAAACTGGCAGTTCTCTCTATTTATAAAGCTCACAGTTTCCCCTTGGCTTCTGGTACTTTGAGAAGAACCATGCAAGTTTGAGCAACTCCTCCATTTAGATCTCTTCCTTTTGAACCTCTTCTATACACTTTTCAAAGCCTTGTCATCCTTCCTACAATGGGGCGACCAAAACTGAATGCAATATTCCAGATGCAACGTGACCAAAATTTTAAAAGCTGCAACACTATTTCCTGATTCTTGAACTGAAACCCTTCATTAATAAAGGCAAGAATGTCACACACCTGCTTTACCACCTTATTGACTTGTGTGGCCAACCTCACAGAGCTCTGGACTGAGACCCAAGTTTTCTCTGTACATGAACACTGTTAAAAGGTCTGACTTGCACTCTGTTCTTTCCCCTGACATTTGACCTTCGAAAATGCATCACCACACTTCTCCCATTTCACTCTTTCAGCCATTTCTCAGAATTCTGGTTCTTGAATAAACGTGGTGCCATGTGGGCTGTGTAACAGTCAAGACAGTGATCGATATTCCTCTGACAAAATGGGAGTTATTGTTAAAAAAAACAACTCTGATATTGAATCGTGGAGAAGGTATGAGGAGCTGAATAAGAACAAAGGGTAAAGGAGCATTAGCAGTGGAGGAGAGTGACGCATCAGTGTGATGCTGGAGACTTGGAAGGCTGTTGATATGTGTTTATCAATAGAAGCGCACAGACTAAGATATTACAGTAAGTCATCATTACCGCAATACTCAGGGAATTACTGGAGGGACAGAAGGAATCATTGCTGACAAAAGCACAGAAGTACTATTGAAGACAGTCTCTGTGCATCTGAAGTGGAAAGATTGGAAATGGTTTGATTGTTTTCCAGGAGAGTTGTTGAAGAAAGTGAAGTATGAGGTGGTTGAATTTGGACATAACCCTGAACAACAATGATGTACCGAGTGATCAGCGGATCAAAGCTGTAACATAGTTAGACAGAGTGATAAAAGGACATCTGTGGAAGCTTTTCTTCATTGTTTAGCAAGAGTCAAGAAATCAAACTTATTTAAAAGTGAAAAAGAGGTCATACAACAAAGCAACAATTAGTGTGAAGAAGATTGGGATGCTTTTAAAACCCTACAGAGAGCAACTAAAAGAATAATGAGTTGGGAAAAGATGAAGAACAGCGAGAAGATTTTAAAAATTGAGACAGCTTTACTGAGCGGGCATCAGACGCAGGCAATGAAGAAGAGGGAAATAGAATAGGAGGGGTTTGACCCAGCGGGGCTCAGGCGATAACAGGTCAAGCGAGGTCATTTATTTGTGAAAAATAGAAATAGGAACTATGTCAGTGAGAGCAGTGTTCAGCACTGGGTGCCAGATGTGGGAAGTCTGGTAGACTGAGATGCAGCTCTATGAATTTCGACTGTTCAGGGACAGCGAGGAGGTGATAGATAGTAGCTATAGGTAAGTAGACACACCAGAGCCTTAGGAGACATATAAGTGGGTAACAGTCAGGAGAGGGAAAGGCAAGAGTCAGATACTAGAGAGTACCACTGTGGCTGCCCCCCTTAACAATAAGTAAACCTGTTTGAGTGCTGTTGGGGGGAATGGCCCACCTTGGGGAAGCAACAGAGTCTGGCCCTATGGCTCAGAACGGTCGGGAAAGGAAGAGGATGGGAGCAGTGATAATGGACTCTATAGTTAGGGGTTCAGACAAATGATTCTGTGGACGCAGTTAAGACACATGAATGGAAGCATGCCGCACAGGTGCCAGGGTCTGGGATGTTTCAGATTGTATCCACAATATCCTGAGGTAGGCAGGAGAAAAGTCAGAGGTCATGATACATATTGGTACTAACCACATACGTTGAAAAAGGGAGGAGGTGCTGAAAACAGATGACAGAGAGTTAGGAAGGAAGTTCAGAAACAGGACCTAAAAGTTAGTAATCCTGGGATTACTACCTGTACCACTTGACTACAGGAATAAAATGAGGTGAAGGATAAATGCGTGGCTGAGGGATTGGAGCAGGGCAGGGAGCATTAGGGTTAGGATGCGAGTATGCAGGCAGTGGGCAAAATAACCCTCTAGTGTTTGTGGATCTCGTCCTGGAGATACAGTATCACTTCATCCTGCCACTTTGTTGTTGGCCCACGTTCTCATCATCTAGGTCCCCGACTTGCCTTTGTTGGGATCTTCCTCCTCGTTAACCTCCATTCTGGAGTTTAAGTTAAAACGGTGGAGTTATTGTTTATGGATAGTGCTTTGGATTTGGGGTTTTTTTGTAGGGACTGGGTGCTGTGATCTGGGGGTTGTGCAACAGCTAATTGAGGGGTGTTGTGGGGAGGGACCAGCCTGTAGATAGGGTTAGGTAATGGGAGTCGAGGATTCCCGGCGAAGGGAGGTGGGGCAGGTTGGCAAATGGCATTACGGGGGGGGGCGGGGGTTTCCCATTGCACTAGGGGGTAGGACTGGACTAGGAGCCTAACTGCTGGTGATATTGGGTGAATCTGGTTCCTTGATGGCTTGGGTTTATGGGGGTGTGTAGCAGGGTTGGAGATGTTAGATTTAGGGACAGGGTAAAGGACCGTTATGTAAGCCCTTTTGTGTGGTATGGTTTGGGTTATTTGTGGTGCTGTCCGGTTTAGATGGGGTGCGTGGTCCATTGGAAGTTAGGGTTAGGGCAAAGGGTAGGATTGGGGATGTTTGTGGGGTGGCGTAGTACTGGTGATGTGGGGTGAACTTGGCTCCCTGGTGGGGAGAGGCCTAGGGTTTATGGGGGAGTGTCGGAGGGTTAGAGGTGTTAGGATTAGGGGTATGGCTGGGAGGTGGGGCTCTCCTTTTTTTTAGGGACTGGCTTGGGTCATTTAGTGTGTGTGGGAGGGGTGGATTGCCCTTTCAGTAGGGGGGAAGACTGGACTAGGAGCCTAACTGCTGGTGACATTGGGTAAATCTGGGTACTGGTGGTGTGGGGTGAACCTGGCCTTCTGGTGGAGAGAGGCGTATGGTTTATGGGGTTGTGCTGAAGGGTTGGAGGTGTTGGGCTGAGGTGTATGGCTGGGAAGTGGGGCCACGGGATTTTGCGCTTGTGGGAGGGTTAGTGTTGGCCTACCCAAACCAATGGGGTAGTGGAGTGAACTTGGACCCCTGATGGAGTGAGGGCTCGCATTAGGGTTAGGGTCAGCTTGAGATTATGCGGGCAGTGGGCGAATCAGCCCTCTTGTGCTTTTTGATCTCATCACTTGAGATTCAGTTTCATGCAACCCTGCCAATTTGATCTGGCCCATGCCTTCATTAACCAGGTCCAACACTTGCCTTTGGTCAATCCTGCCCCTCCTGACATAGGACATCAGGTTTGTGGGGGGTTTTGGAAGGGATAAACCGGGTGTGCTTAGGGATGTGGGGTTGAAGCCAGGGTTAATCGGGAAGTGACAATGGTTTGTGGGGGTGTGTCCCCTTTTGGACCTTACGATTAGGTTTGGATGTTGGGCTGGTGGATGCATATGTCTGGCTGGGAGAGGTAAGGCTGCGGAGTTTTGAGTGGTGATGTATGAGGTGCTATGGCAGATATGCTCCATGGTGAAGTCTGGTTAATCTGGCCCATGCCTTTCATTATCATGGTCCGACACCACTTGGTTCAAGGAACCGGGTGTGCACTGGGACACATCGTCAGTTTTGCATCCTTGGATCGTCAGATGTTTTGGGCCTTTATTCATTAAACACACTCCTCAAGGTGGCCAGCCAAAGTTGATCAGACATGCCTTCTGTTTTTCCCATGGCCCAGGATAATGGGAGGCGTGTAATTCTGAGGGTAATGATATTTTTGAACATCATTACCTGGCATCTGTATGGAGTAAATTGACAGTGTTTACTGGGCATTCAGCAAAACTGCACCTGAGTTTAGCGCTGACTTGTTTTCTGTAGCCCCATCTTGGGTTTAATTTACTGGTTCTCTCTCGCCTTGTGTGTATCTGGGCTTTCTTATTGGCACTTCGTGGACCGGGAGAATGAAGAGTGTGTCACTGTAAGGTTAGGTAGAGAGTATGCGGACAGTGGGCGAATCAGCCCTCCTGTGATTTTTGATCTCGTCAAAAGTCTGAATCTCGTCTTGAGATTTAGTTTCACGCAACCCTGCCACTTTGATCTGGCCCACGCCTTCATTGACCAATTCCAACATTTTCCCTTTGTAAAATCTTGCCCCTCCTGACATAGGACATTGGGTGTGTGGGTGTTTTGTAAGGGTTAATCGGGGTGTGCTTTGGGTTTCTGGGGTTGAAGCAAGGGTTCATCAGGACGTGCCTAGGGTTTGTGGGCGTGTGTACAATTTTTGGACTTTAGGATTAGGTTTGAGCGTTGGGCTGGTGGATGTATATGTGTGGCTGGAAGAGGTAAGGCTGCAGAATTTTGATTGGTGATGTATGAAGTGCTATGGCGGATAGGCTCATATGCTGAAGCCAGGTTCATCTGGCCCATGCCTTTCATTATTGTGGTCCGACACCACTTGGTTCAACGAACCGGGTGTGCACGGGGACACATCTTCAGTAATGCAAACTCGGATCGTCAGGTGTTTCGGGCCTTTATTCATTAGACACACTCCCCAAGGTGGCCAGCCAAAGTTGATCAGACGTGGCTTGTGTTTTTCCCATTGCCCAGGATAATAACAGGCGTGTAAATCTGAGGGTAATGATATTTTTGAACATCATTACCAGCATCTGTATGCCTGGGATCGCATGGGTTAAATTGACAGTGTTTACTGGGCATTCAGCAGAACTGCACCTGAGTTTAGCACTGACATGTTTTCTGTAGCCCCATCTTGGGTTTAATTTACTGGTTCTCTCTCACCTTGTGTGTATCTGGGCTTTCTTATTGGCACTTCGTGGACCGGGAGAATGAAGAGCGTATCACTGTAAGGTTAGGTTGAGATTATGTGGGCAGTGGGTGAATCAGCCCTCTTGTGCTTTTTGATCTCGTCACTTGAGATTCAGTTTCACGCGACCCTGCCACTTTGAACTGGCCCACGCCTTCATTAACCAGGTCCAACACTTGCCTTTCTTGAATTTTGCCCCGCCTGACATAGGACATTGGGTTTGTGGGGGATTAGCAGGGTTAATCAGGGTGTGGTTTGGGTTTGTGGGGCTGAAGTCAGGGTTAATCGGGGAGTGCCTAGGGTTTGTGGGGGTGTGTCCCCTTTTGGACCTTACGATTAGGTTTGGATGTTGGGCTGGTGGATGCATATGTCTGGCTGGGAGAGGTAAGGCTGCGGAGTTTTGAGTGGTGATGTATGAGGTGCTATGGCAGATATGCTCCATGGTGAAGTCTGGTTAATCTGGCCCATGCCTTTCATTATCATGGTCCGACACCACTTGGTTCAAGGAACCGGGTGTGCACTGGGACACATCGTCAGTTTTGCATCCTTGGATCGTCAGATGTTTTGGGCCTTTATTCATTAAACACACTCCTCAAGGTGGCCAGCCAAAGTTGATCAGACATGCCTTCTGTTTTTCCCATGGCCCAGGATAATGGGAGGCGTGTAATTCTGAGGGTAATGATATTTTTGAACATCATTACCTGGCATCTGTATGGAGTAAATTGACAGTGTTTACTGGGCATTCAGCAAAACTGCACCTGAGTTTAGCGCTGACTTGTTTTCTGTAGCCCCATCTTGGGTTTAATTTACTGGTTCTCTCTCGCCTTGTGTGTATCTGGGCTTTCTTATTTGCACTTCGTGGACCGGGAGAATGAAGAGTGTGTCACTGTAAGGTTAGGTAGAGAGTATGCGGACAGTGGGTGAATCAGCCCTCCTGTGATTTTTGATCTCGTCAAAAGTCTGAATCTCGTCTTGAGATTTAGTTTCACGCAACCCTGCCACTTTGATCTGGCCCACGCCTTCATTGACCAAGTCCAACATTTTCCCTTTGTAAAATCTTGCCCCTCCTGACATAGGACATTGGGTGTGTGGGTGTTTTGTAAGGGTTAATCGGGGTGTGCTTTGGGTTTCTGGGGTTGAAGCAAGGGTTCATCAGGACGTGCCTAGGGTTTGTGGGCGTGTGTACAATTTTTGGACTTTAGGATTAGGTTTGAGCGTTGGGCTGGTGGATGTATATGTGTGGCTGGAAGAGGTAAGGCTGCAGAATTTTGATTGGTGATGTATGAAGTGCTATGGCGGATAGGCTCATATGCTAAAGCCAGGTTCATCTGGCCCATGCCTTTCATTATTGTGGTCCGACACCACTTGGTTCAACGAACCGGGTGTGCACGGGGACACATCTTCAGTAATGCAAACTCGGATCATCAGGTGTTTCGGGCCTTTAATCACTAGACACCCTACTCGAGGTGGCCCAACAGTGTCAGGCTCAGACACTGCCTGTATTCCTCCCAGGGACCAATAATGAGAGGCATGTAATTCTAAGGGTAATGATATTTTTTTAAAAAAATCACTACCAGGCATCTATATGCCAAGGGTTACATGGAAAATAAAACAATAATATTCTTACCGCTAGTTTTGTGTCTTGGGTCAACCATTTTAACTCCAACAAACTGCCTTCAACAACGCTTGACTCCCGCCTGGGAGACCAAATCCACTTACTCCCATCACTCCGGTCTCCCGGGGAGGTCTCTGAAAAATGCTATCCGGTTAAAACGTCCCTAGCCCGGGACTCCACCTCCACTTTTATTGTGTCCTAAAACCTGTCTGACCACTCCAACTGCAGACCCTATCTGTCACTAGGATACCGAGCAGCCTTACTTATTCAACTCTTAAAGGTACACTGTCCATTTGGGTTTAAATATCTGGGCTTTCTTATTGGCCTCCCGTGTACCTGGAGAATGAAGAGCGTGTCACTGTAAGGTTAGGTTGAGATTATGCGGGCAGTGGGCAAAAAAGCCCCCTCGTGTTTTTTGATCTCGCCACTTGAGATTCAATTTCACGTGACCCTGCCACTTTGAACTGGCCCACGCCTTCATTAACCAGGTCCACCACTTGCCTTTATTGAAACTTGCCCCTCTTAACACAGAATATCCAGTTTATGGGAATTTACTAAGTTAGGGTGAAATTATGCGGGCAGTGGGCAATTCAGCCCTCTTGTGCTTTCTGATCTTGCCACTTGAGATTCAGTTTCACACGACCCTGCCACTTCAAAATGGCCGACGCCTTCACTAACCAAGTCCAACACTTATCCCTGTTGAAATTTACCCCTCTCGACCCGGAGCACTAGGTCTGTGGGGATTTAACAAGGGTCAATCAGGGTGTGCTTTGGGTTTGTGGGGCTAAAGCCAGAGTTAATCGGGAAGTGCCTAAAATTTATGGGGGTGTGCACCCCATCTGGACCCTAGCATTAGGTTTAAATTTTAAACCATACAGGCAGTGGGCAATTCAGCCCTCTTGTGCTTTCTGATCTCGCCACCAGAGATTCAGTTTCACACGATCCTGCCACTTTAAACTGGCCCACGCCTTTACCAACCAGGCCCAACACTTATCCCTGTTGATCAGTCAGGGTGTGCTTTAGGTTTCTACGGCTGAAGCCAGAGTTCCTAGGGTTTGTGGGGGTGTATGCCCCTTTTGGACCTTAGGATTAGGTTTAAATTTTAGGCTAGTGGATATATTTCAACTGGCCGACGCCTTCACCAATCAGACCCAACACTTATTCCTGTTGAAATTACCCCTCTTGACACGGGACACTGTCTATGGGGGTTTAGCAAGGGTCAGTCAGGATGTGCTTTGGGTTTGTGGGGCTAAAGCCAGGGTTAATCGGGGAGTGAGTAGGGTTTGTGGGGGTGTGTACCCCATCTAAACTTTAGTAGGGTTAGGTTGAGATTATGCGGGCAGTGGGCAAAAAAGCCCCCTCGTGTTTTTTGATC
Organism: Hemitrygon akajei; assembly: GCF_048418815.1. Taxonomy (NCBI): domain Eukaryota; kingdom Metazoa; phylum Chordata; class Chondrichthyes; order Myliobatiformes; family Dasyatidae; genus Hemitrygon; species Hemitrygon akajei. The sequence continues at coordinate 113,963,583 of NC_133135.1, read as the reverse complement.
TCGCCACTTGAGATTCAATTTCACGTGACCCTGCCACTTTGAACTGGCCCACGCCTTCATTAACCAGGTCCACCACTTGCCTTTATTGAAACTTGCCCCTCTTAACACAGAATATCCAGTTTATGGGAATTTACTAAATTAGGGTGAAATTATGCGGGCAGTGGGCAATTCAGCCCTCTTGTGCTTTCTGATCTTGCCACTTGAGATTCAGTTTCACACGACCCTGCCACTTCAAAATGACCGACGCCTTCACTAACCAAGTCCAACACTCATCCCTGTTGAAATTTACCCCTCTCGACCCGGAGCACTAGGTCTATGGGGATTTAACAAGGGTCAGTCAGGGTGTGCTTTGGGTTTGTGGGGCTAAAACCAGAGTTAATCGGGAAGTGCCTAAAATTTATGGGGATGTGCACCCCATCTGGATTAGGTTTAAATTTTAAACCATACAGGCAGTGGGCAATTCAGCCCTCTTGTGCTTTCTGATCTCGCCACCAGAGATTCAGTTTCACACGATCCTGCCACTTTAAACTGGCCCACGCCTTTACCAACCAGGCCCAACACTTATCCCTGTTGATCAGTCAGGGTGTGCTTTAGGTTTGTACGGCTGAAGCCAGAGTTAATCGGGAAATGCCTAGGGTTTGTGGGGGTGTATGCCCCTTTTGGACCTTAGGATTAGGTTTAAATTTTAGGCTAGTGGATATATTTAAACTGGCCGACGCCTTCACCAATCAGACCCAACACTTATTCCTGTTGAAATTACCCCTCTTGACACGGGACACTATCTATGGGAGTTTAGCAAGGGTCAATCAGGATGTGCTTTGGGTTTGTGGGGCTAAAGCCAGGGTTAATCGGGGAGTGAATAGGGTTTGTGGGGGTGTATACCCCATCTAAACTTTAAGATTAGGTTTAAGTTTTAAGCTAGTGAATATATATGTTTGACTAGGAGATATTAGAATACAGAATTTTAAATGACAGTATATGAACTGCTATGGCGAATGAGCTAGTATAATAAAGCCAGCTTAATCTGGACCATGCCTTTCATTATCAAGGTCCGACACCACTTGGTTCAACGAACCGGGTGTGCACTGGGACACATCATCAGTAATGTAACCTCGGATCATCAGGTGTTTCGGGCCTTTAATCACTAGACACCCTACTCGAGGTGGCCCAACAGTGTCAGGCTCAGACACTGCCTGTATTCCTCCCAGGGACCAATAATGAGAGGCATGTAATTCTAAGGGTAATGATATTTTTTTAAAAAAATCACTACCTGGCATCTATATGCCAAGGGTTACATGGAAAATAAAACAATAATATTCTTACCGCTAGTTTTGTATCTTGGGTCAACCATTTTAACTCCAACAAACTGCCTTCAACAACGCTTGACTCCCGCCTGGGAGACCAAATCCACTTACTCCCATCCCTCCGGTCTCCCGGGGAGGTCTCTGAAAAATGCTATCCGGTTAAAAAGTCCCTAGCCCGGGTCTCCATCTCCACCTTTATTGTATCCTAAAACCTGTCTGACCACTCCAACTGCAGACCCTATCTGTTGCTAGGATACCAAGCAGCCTTACTTATTCAACTCTTAAAGGTACACTGTCCATTTGGGTTTAAATATCTGAGCTTTCTTATTGGCCTCCAGTGCCCTGGGGAACGAAGAGCGTGTCACTGTAAGGTTCGGTTGAGATTATGCGGGCAGTGGGCAAAAAAGCCCCCTCGTGTTTTTTGATCTCGCCATTTGAGATTCAATTTCACGTGACCCTGCCACTTTGAACTGGCCCACGCCTTCATTAACCAGGTCCACCACTTGCCTTTATTGAAACTTGCCCCTCTTAACACAGAATATCCAGTTTATGGGAATTTACTAAGTTAGGGTGAAATTATGCGGGCAGTGGGCAATTCAGCCCTCTTGTGCTTTCTGATCTTGCCACTTGAGATTCAGTTTCACACGACCCTGCCACTTCAAAATGACCGACGCCTTCACTAACCAAGTCCAACACTCATCCCTGTTGAAATTTACCCCTCTCGACCCGGAGCACTAGGTCTATGGGGATTTAACAAGGGTCAATCAGGGTGTGCTTTGGGTTTGTGGGGCTAAAACCAAAGTTAATCGGGAAGTGCCTAAAATTTATGGGGATGTGCACCCCATCTGGATTAGGTTTAAATTTTAAACCATACAGGCAGTGGGCAATTCAGCCCTCTTGTGCTTTCTGATCTCGCCACCAGAGATTCAGTTTCACACGATCCTGCCACTTTAAACTGGCCCACGCCTTCATTAACCAGGTCCAACACTTGCCTTTGGTCAATCCTGCCCCTCCTGACATAGGACATCAGGTTTGTGGGGGGTTTTGGAAGGGATAAACCGGGTGTGCTTAGGGATGTGGGGTTGAAGCCAGGGTTAATCGGGAAGTGACAATGGTTTGTGGGGGTGTGTCCCCTTTTGGACCTTACGATTAGGTTTGGATGTTGGGCTGGTGGATGCATATGTCTGGCTGGGAGAGGTAAGGCTGCGGAGTTTTGAGTGGTGATGTATGAGGTGCTATGGCAGATATGCTCCATGGTGAAGTCTGGTTAATCTGGCCCATGCCTTTCATTATCATGGTCCGACACCACTTGGTTCAAGGAACCGGGTGTGCACTGGGACACATCGTCAGTTTTGCATCCTTGGATCGTCAGATGTTTTGGGCCTTTATTCATTAGACACACTCCCCAAGGTGGCCAGCCAAAGTTGATCAGACGTGGCTTGTGTTTTTCCCATTGCCCAGGATAATAACAGGCGTGTAAATCTGAGGGTAATGATATTTTTGAACATCATTACCAGCATCTGTATGCCTGGGATCGCATGGGTTAAATTGACAGTGTTTACTGGGCATTCAGCAGAACTGCACCTGAGTTTAGCACTGACATGTTTTCTGTAGCCCCATCTTGGGTTTAATTTACTGGTTCTCTCTCACCTTGTGTGTATCTGGGCTTTCTTATTGGCACTTCGTGGACCGGGAGAATGAAGAGCGTATCACTGTAAGGTTAGGTTGAGATTATGTGGGCAGTGGGTGAATCAGCCCTCTTGTGCTTTTTGATCTCGTCACTTGAGATTCAGTTTCACGCGACCCTGCCACTTTGAACTGGCCCACGCCTTCATTAACCAGGTCCAACACTTGCCTTTCTTGAATTTTGCCCCGCCTGACATAGGACATTGGGTTTGTGGGGGATTAGCAGGGTTAATCAGGGTGTGGTTTGGGTTTGTGGGGCTGAAGTCAGGGTTAATCGGGGAGTGCCTAGGGTTTGTGGGGGTGTGTCCCCTTTTGGACCTTACGATTAGGTTTGGATGTTGGGCTGGTGGATGCATATGTCTGGCTGGGAGAGGTAAGGCTGCGGAGTTTTGAGTGGTGATGTATGAGGTGCTATGGCAGATATGCTCCATGGTGAAGTCTGGTTAATCTGGCCCATGCCTTTCATTATCATGGTCCGACACCACTTGGTTCAAGGAACCGGGTGTGCACTGGGACACATCGTCAGTTTTGCATCCTTGGATCGTCAGATGTTTTGGGCCTTTATTCATTAAACACACTCCTCAAGGTGGCCAGCCAAAGTTGATCAGACATGCCTTCTGTTTTTCCCATGGCCCAGGATAATGGGAGGCGTGTAATTCTGAGGGTAATGATATTTTTGAACATCATTACCTGGCATCTGTATGGAGTAAATTGACAGTGTTTACTGGGCATTCAGCAAAACTGCACCTGAGTTTAGCGCTGACTTGTTTTCTGTAGCCCCATCTTGGGTTTAATTTACTGGTTCTCTCTCGCCTTGTGTGTATCTGGGCTTTCTTATTTGCACTTCGTGGACCGGGAGAATGAAGAGTGTGTCACTGTAAGGTTAGGTAGAGAGTATGCGGACAGTGGGTGAATCAGCCCTCCTGTGATTTTTGATCTCGTCAAAAGTCTGAATCTCGTCTTGAGATTTAGTTTCACGCAACCCTGCCACTTTGATCTGGCCCACGCCTTCATTGACCAAGTCCAACATTTTCCCTTTGTAAAATCTTGCCCCTCCTGACATAGGACATTGGGTGTGTGGGTGTTTTGTAAGGGTTAATCGGGGTGTGCTTTGGGTTTCTGGGGTTGAAGCAAGGGTTCATCAGGACGTGCCTAGGGTTTGTGGGCGTGTGTACAATTTTTGGACTTTAGGATTAGGTTTGAGCGTTGGGCTGGTGGATGTATATGTGTGGCTGGAAGAGGTAAGGCTGCAGAATTTTGATTGGTGATGTATGAAGTGCTATGGCGGATAGGCTCATATGCTAAAGCCAGGTTCATCTGGCCCATGCCTTTCATTATTGTGGTCCGACACCACTTGGTTCAACGAACCGGGTGTGCACGGGGACACATCTTCAGTAATGCAAACTCGGATCATCAGGTGTTTCGGGCCTTTAATCACTAGACACCCTACTCGAGGTGGCCCAACAGTGTCAGGCTCAGACACTGCCTGTATTCCTCCCAGGGACCAATAATGAGAGGCATGTAATTCTAAGGGTAATGATATTTTTTTAAAAAAATCACTACCTGGCATCTATATGCCAAGGGTTACATGGAAAATAAAACAATAATATTCTTACCACTAGTTTTGTGTCTTGGGTCAACCATTTTAACTCCAACAAACTGCCTCCAACAACGCTTGACTCCCGCCTGGGAGACCAAATCCACTTACTCCCATCACTCCGGTCTCCCGGGGAGGTCTCTGAAAAATGCTATCCGGTTAAAACATCCCTAGCCCGGGACTCCATCTCCACTTTTATTGTGTCCTAAAACCTGTCTGACCACTCCAATTGCAGACCCTATCTGTTGCTAGGATACCAAGCAGCCTTACCTATTCAACTCTTAAAGGTACACTGTCCATTTGGGTTTAAATATCTAAGCCTTCTCATTGGCCTCCAGTGGCCTGGAGAATGAAGAGCGTGTCACTGTAAGGTTAGGTTGAGATTATGCGGGCAGTGGGCAAAAAAGCCCCCTCGTGTTTTTTGATCTCGCCACTTGAGATTCAATTTCACGTGACCCTGCCACTTTGAACTGGCCCACGCCTTCATTAACCAGGTCCACCACTTGCCTTTATTGAAACTTGCCCCTCTTAACACAGAATATCCAATTTATGGGAATTTACTAAGTTAGGGTGAAATTATGCGGGCAGTGGGCAATTCAGCCCTCTTGTGCTTTCTGATCTTGCCACTTGAGATTCAGTTTCACACGACCCTGCCACTTCAAAATGACCGACGCCTTCACTAACCAAGTCCAACACTCATCCCTGTTGAAATTTACCCCTCTCGACCCGGAGCACTAAGTCTATGGGGATTTAACAAGGGTCAATCAGGGTGTGCTTTGGGTTTGTGGGGCTAAAACCAGAGTTAATCGGGAAGTGCCTAAAATTTATGGGGATGTGCACCCCATCTGGATTAGGTTTAAATTTTAAACCATACAGGCAGTGGGCAATTCAGCCCTCTTGTGCTTTCTGATCTCGCCACCAGAGATTCAGTTTCACACGATCCTGCCACTTTAAACTGGCCCACGCCTTTACCAACCAGGCCCAACACTTATCCCTGTTGATCAGTCAGGGTGTGCTTTAGGTTTGTACGGCTGAAGCCAGAGTTCCTAGGGTTTGTGGGGGTGTATGCCCCTTTTGGACCTTAGGATTAGGTTTAAATTTTAGGCTAGTGGATATATTTAAACTGGCCGACGCCTTCACCAATCAGACCCAACACTTATTCCTGTTGAAATTACCCCTCTTGACACGGGACACTGTCTATGGGGGTTTAGCAAGGGTCAATCAGGATGTGCTTTGGGTTTGTGGGGCTAAAGCCAGGGTTAATCGGGGAGTAAATAGGGTTTGTGGGGGTGTGTACCCCATCTAAACTTTAGTAGGGTTTGTGGGGGTGTGTACCCCATCTAAACTTTAGTAGGGTTTGTGGGGGGGTGTACCCCATCTAAACTTTAGTAGGGTTTGTGGGGGTGTGTACCCCATCTAAACTTTAAGATTAGGTTTAAGTTTTAAGCTAGTGAATATATATGTTTGACTAGGAGATATTAGAATACAGAATTTTAAATGACAGTATATGAACTGCTATGGCGAATGAGCTAGTATAATAAAGCCAGGTTAATCTGGACCATGCCTTTCATTATCAAGGTCCGACACCACTTGGTTCAACGAACCGGGTGTGCACTGGGACACATCATCAGTAATGTAACCTCGGATCATCAGGTGTTTCGGGCCTTTAATCACTAGACACCCTACTCGAGGTGGCCCAACAGTGTCAGGCTCAGACACTGCCTGTATTCCTCCCAGGGACCAATAATGAGAGGCATGTAATTCTAAGGGTAATGATATTTTTAAAAAAAATCACTACCTGGCATCTATATGCCAAGGGTTACATGGAAAATAAAACAATAATATTCTTACCACTAGTTTTGTGTCTTGGGTCAACCATTTTAACTCCAACAAACTGCCTCCAACAACGCTTAACTCCCGCCTGGGAGACCAAATCCACTTACTCCCATCACTCCGGTCTCCCGGGGAGGTCTCTGAAAAATGCTATCCGGTTAAAACATCCCTAGCCCGGGACTCCATCTCCACTTTTATTGTGTCCTAAAACCTGTCTGACCACTCCAATTGCAGACCCTATCTGTTGCTAGGATACCAAGCAGCCTTACCTATTCAACTCTTAAAGGTACACTGTCCATTTGGGTTTAAATATCTAAGCCTTCTCATTGGCCTCCAGTGGCCTGGAGAATGAAGAGCGTGTCACTGTAAGGTTAGGTTGAGATTATGCGGGCAGTGGGCAAAAAAGCCCCCTCGTGTTTTTTGATCTCGCCACTTGAGATTCAATTTCACGTGACCCTGCCACTTTGAACTGGCCCACGCCTTCATTAACCAGGTCCACCACTTGCCTTTATCGAAACTTGCCCCTCTTAACACAGAATATCCAATTTATGGGAATTTACTAAGTTAGGGTGAAATTATGCGGGCAGTGGGCAATTCAGCCCTCTTGTGCTTTCTGATCTTGCCACTTGAGATTCAGTTTCACACGACCCTGCCACTTCAAAATGACCGACGCCTTCACTAACCAAGTCCAACACTCATCCCTGTTGAAATTTACCCCTCTCGACCCGGAGCACTAAGTCTATGGGGATTTAACAAGGGTCAATCAGGGTGTGCTTTGGGTTTGTGGGGCTAAAACCAGAGTTAATCGGGAAGTGCCTAAAATTTATGGGGATGTGCACCCCATCTGGATTAGGTTTAAATTTTAAACCATACAGGCAGTGGGCAATTCAGCCCTCTTGTGCTTTCTGATCTCGCCACCAGAGATTCAGTTTCACACGATCCTGCCACTTTAAACTGGCCCACGCCTTTACCAACCAGGCCCAACACTTATCCCTGTTGATCAGTCAGGGTGTGCTTTAGGTTTGTACGGCTGAAGCCAGAGTTCCTAGGGTTTGTGGGGGTGTATGCCCCTTTTGGACCTTAGGATTAGGTTTAAATTTTAGGCTAGTGGATATATTTAAACTGGCCGACGCCTTCACCAATCAGACCCAACACTTATTCCTGTTGAAATTACCCCTCTTGACACGGGACACTGTCTATGGGGGTTTAGCAAGGGTCAATCAGGATGTGCTTTGGGTTTGTGGGGCTAAAGCCAGGGTTAATCGGGGAGTAAATAGGGTTTGTGGGGGTGTGTACCCCATCTAAACTTTAGTAGGGTTTGTGGGGGTGTGTACCCCATCTAAACTTTAGTAGGGTTTGTGGGGGGGTGTACCCCATCTAAACTTTAGTAGGGTTTGTGGGGGTGTGTACCCCATCTAAACTTTAAGATTAGGTTTAAGTTTTAAGCTAGTGAATATATATGTTTGACTAGGAGATATTAGAATACAGAATTTTAAATGACAGTATATGAACTGCTATGGCGAATGAGCTAGTATAATAAAGCCAGGTTAATCTGGACCATGCCTTTCATTATCAAGGTCCGACACCACTTGGTTCAACGAACCGGGTGTGCACTGGGACACATCATCAGTAATGTAACCTCGGATCATCAGGTGTTTCGGGCCTTTAATCACTAGACACCCTACTCGAGGTGGCCCAACAGTGTCAGGCTCAGACACTGCCTGTATTCCTCCCAGGGACCAATAATGAGAGGCATGTAATTCTAAGGGTAATGATATTTTTAAAAAAAATCACTACCTGGCATCTATATGCCAAGGGTTACATGGAAAATAAAACAATAATATTCTTACCACTAGTTTTGTGTCTTGGGTCAACCATTTTAACTCCAACAAACTGCCTCCAACAACGCTTAACTCCCGCCTGGGAGACCAAATCCACTTACTCCCATCACTCCGGTCTCCCGGGGAGGTCTCTGAAAAATGCTATCCGGTTAAAACATCCCTAGCCCGGGACTCCATCTCCACTTTTATTGTGTCCTAAAACCTGTCTGACCACTCCAATTGCAGACCCTATCTGTTGCTAGGATACCAAGCAGCCTTACCTATTCAACTCTTAAAGGTACACTGTCCATTTGGGTTTAAATATCTAAGCCTTCTCATTGGCCTCCAGTGGCCTGGAGAATGAAGAGCGTGTCACTGTAAGGTTAGGTTGAGATTATGCGGGCAGTGGGCAAAAAAGCCCCCTCGTGTTTTTTGATCTCGCCACTTGAGATTCAATTTCACGTGACCCTGCCACTTTGAACTGGCCCACGCCTTCATTAACCAGGTCCACCACTTGCCTTTATCGAAACTTGCCCCTCTTAACACAGAATATCCAATTTATGGGAATTTACTAAGTTAGGGTGAAATTATGCGGGCAGTGGGCAATTCAGCCCTCTTGTGCTTTCTGATCTTGCCACTTGAGATTCAGTTTCACACGACCCTGCCACTTCAAAATGACCGACGCCTTCACTAACCAAGTCCAACACTCATCCCTGTTGAAATTTACCCCTCTCGACCCGGAGCACTAAGTCTATGGGGATTTAACAAGGGTCAATCAGGGTGTGCTTTGGGTTTGTGGGGCTAAAACCAGAGTTAATCGGGAAGTGCCTAAAATTTATGGGGATGTGCACCCCATCTGGATTAGGTTTAAATTTTAAACCATACAGGCAGTGGGCAATTCAGCCCTCTTGTGCTTTCTGATCTCGCCACCAGAGATTCAGTTTCACACGATCCTGCCACTTTAAACTGGCCCACGCCTTTACCAACCAGGCCCAACACTTATCCCTGTTGATCAGTCAGGGTGTGCTTTAGGTTTGTACGGCTGAAGCCAGAGTTCCTAGGGTTTGTGGGGGTGTATGCCCCTTTTGGACCTTAGGATTAGGTTTAAATTTTAGGCTAGTGGATATATTTAAACTGGCCGACGCCTTCACCAATCAGACCCAACACTTATTCCTGTTGAAATTACCCCTCTTGACACGGGACACTGTCTATGGGGGTTTAGCAAGGGTCAATCAGGATGTGCTTTGGGTTTGTGGGGCTAAAGCCAGGGTTAATCGGGGAGTAAATAGGGTTTGTGGGGGTGTGTACCCCATCTAAACTTTAGTAGGGTTTGTGGGGGTGTGTACCCCATCTAAACTTTAGTAGGGTTTGTGGGGGGGTGTACCCCATCTAAACTTTAGTAGGGTTTGTGGGGGTGTGTACCCCATCTAAACTTTAAGATTAGGTTTAAGTTTTAAGCTAGTGAATATATATGTTTGACTAGGAGATATTAGAATACAGAATTTTAAATGACAGTATATGAACTGCTATGGCGAATGAGCTAGTATAATAAAGCCAGGTTAATCTGGACCATGCCTTTCATTATCAAGGTCCGACACCACTTGGTTCAACGAACCGGGTGTGCACTGGGACACATCATCAGTAATGTAACCTCGGATCATCAGGTGTTTCGGGCCTTTAATCACTAGACACCCTACTCGAGGTGGCCCAACAGTGTCAGGCTCAGACACTGCCTGTATTCCTCCCAGGGACCAATAATGAGAGGCATGTAATTCTAAGGGTAATGATATTTTTAAAAAAAATCACTACCTGGCATCTATATGCCAAGGGTTACATGGAAAATAAAACAATAATATTCTTACCACTAGTTTTGTGTCTTGGGTCAACCATTTTAACTCCAACAAACTGCCTCCAACAACGCTTAACTCCCGCCTGGGAGACCAAATCCACTTACTCCCATCACTCCGGTCTCCCGGGGAGGTCTCTGAAAAATGCTATCCGGTTAAAACATCCCTAGCCCGGGACTCCATCTCCACTTTTATTGTGTCCTAAAACCTGTCTGACCACTCCAATTGCAGACCCTATCTGTTGCTAGGATACCAAGCAGCCTTACCTATTCAACTCTTAAAGGTACACTGTCCATTTGGGTTTAAATATCTAAGCCTTCTCATTGGCCTCCAGTGGCCTGGAGAATGAAGAGCGTGTCACTGTAAGGTTAGGTTGAGATTATGCGGGCAGTGGGCAAAAAAGCCCCCTCGTGTTTTTTGATCTCGCCACTTGAGATTCAATTTCACGTGACCCTGCCACTTTGAACTGGCCCACGCCTTCATTAACCAGGTCCACCACTTGCCTTTATTGAAACTTGCCCCTCTTAACACAGAATATCCAATTTATGGGAATTTACTAAGTTAGGGTGAAATTATGCGGGCAGTGGGCAATTCAGCCCTCTTGTGCTTTCTGATCTTGCCACTTGAGATTCAGTTTCACACGACCCTGCCACTTCAAAATGACCGACGCCTTCACTAACCAAGTCCAACACTCATCCCTGTTGAAATTTACCCCTCTCGACCCGGAGCACTAAGTCTATGGGGATTTAACAAGGGTCAATCAGGGTGTGCTTTGGGTTTGTGGGGCTAAAACCAGAGTTAATCGGGAAGTGCCTAAAATTTATGGGGATGTGCACCCCATCTGGATTAGGTTTAAATTTTAAACCATACAGGCAGTGGGCAATTCAGCCCTCTTGTGCTTTCTGATCTCGCCACCAGAGATTCAGTTTCACACGATCCTGCCACTTTAAACTGGCCCACGCCTTTACCAACCAGGCCCAACACTTATCCCTGTTGATCAGTCAGGGTGTGCTTTAGGTTTGTACGGCTGAAGCCAGAGTTCCTAGGGTTTGTGGGGGTGTATGCCCCTTTTGGACCTTAGGATTAGGTTTAAATTTTAGGCTAGTGGATATATTTAAACTGGCCGACGCCTTCACCAATCAGACCCAACACTTATTCCTGTTGAAATTACCCCTCTTGACACGGGACACTGTCTATGGGGGTTTAGCAAGGGTCAATCAGGATGTGCTTTGGGTTTGTGGGGCTAAAGCCAGGGTTAATCGGGGAGTAAATAGGGTTTGTGGGGGTGTGTACCCCATCTAAACTTTAGTAGGGTTTGTGGGGGTGTGTACCCCATCTAAACTTTAGTAGGGTTTGTGGGGGGGTGTACCCCATCTAAACTTTAGTAGGGTTTGTGGGGGTGTGTACCCCATCTAAACTTTAAGATTAGGTTTAAGTTTTAAGCTAGTGAATATATATGTTTGACTAGGAGATATTAGAATACAGAATTTTAAATGACAGTATATGAACTGCTATGGCGAATGAGCTAGTATAATAAAGCCAGGTTAATCTGGACCATGCCTTTCATTATCAAGGTCCGACACCACTTGGTTCAACGAACCGGGTGTGCACTGGGACACATCATCAGTAATGTAACCTCGGATCATCAGGTGTTTCGGGCCTTTAATCACTAGACACCCTACTCGAGGTGGCCCAACAGTGTCAGGCTCAGACACTGCCTGTATTCCTCCCAGGGACCAATAATGAGAGGCATGTAATTCTAAGGGTAATGATATTTTTAAAAAAAATCACTACCTGGCATCTATATGCCAAGGGTTACATGGAAAATAAAACAATAATATTCTTACCACTAGTTTTGTGTCTTGGGTCAACCATTTTAACTCCAACAAACTGCCTCCAACAACGCTTAACTCCCGCCTGGGAGACCAAATCCACTTACTCCCATCACTCCGGTCTCCCGGGGAGGTCTCTGAAAAATGCTATCCGGTTAAAACATCCCTAGCCCGGGACTCCATCTCCACTTTTATTGTGTCCTAAAACCTGTCTGACCACTCCAATTGCAGACCCTATCTGTTGCTAGGATACCAAGCAGCCTTACCTATTCAACTCTTAAAGGTACACTGTCCATTTGGGTTTAAATATCTAAGCCTTCTCATTGGCCTCCAGTGGCCTGGAGAATGAAGAGCGTGTCACTGTAAGGTTAGGTTGAGATTATGCGGGCAGTGGGCAAAAAAGCCCCCTCGTGTTTTTTGATCTCGCCACTTGAGATTCAATTTCACGTGACCCTGCCACTTTGAACTGGCCCACGCCTTCATTAACCAGGTCCACCACTTGCCTTTATCGAAACTTGCCCCTCTTAACACAGAATATCCAATTTATGGGAATTTACTAAGTTAGGGTGAAATTATGCGGGCAGTGGGCAATTCAGCCCTCTTGTGCTTTCTGATCTTGCCACTTGAGATTCAGTTTCACACGACCCTGCCACTTCAAAATGACCGACGCCTTCACTAACCAAGTCCAACACTCATCCCTGTTGAAATTTACCCCTCTCGACCCGGAGCACTAAGTCTATGGGGATTTAACAAGGGTCAATCAGGGTGTGCTTTGGGTTTGTGGGGCTAAAACCAGAGTTAATCGGGAAGTGCCTAAAATTTATGGGGATGTGCACCCCATCTGGATTAGGTTTAAATTTTAAACCATACAGGCAGTGGGCAATTCAGCCCTCTTGTGCTTTCTGATCTCGCCACCAGAGATTCAGTTTCACACGATCCTGCCACTTTAAACTGGCCCACGCCTTTACCAACCAGGCCCAACACTTATCCCTGTTGATCAGTCAGGGTGTGCTTTAGGTTTGTACGGCTGAAGCCAGAGTTCCTAGGGTTTGTGGGGGTGTATGCCCCTTTTGGACCTTAGGATTAGGTTTAAATTTTAGGCTAGTGGATATATTTAAACTGGCCGACGCCTTCACCAATCAGACCCAACACTTATTCCTGTTGAAATTACCCCTCTTGACACGGGACACTGTCTATGGGGGTTTAGCAAGGGTCAATCAGGATGTGCTTTGGGTTTGTGGGGCTAAAGCCAGGGTTAATCGGGGAGTAAATAGGGTTTGTGGGGGTGTGTACCCCATCTAAACTTTAGTAGGGTTTGTGGGGGTGTGTACCCCATCTAAACTTTAGTAGGGTTTGTGGGGGGGTGTACCCCATCTAAACTTTAGTAGGGTTTGTGGGGGTGTGTACCCCATCTAAACTTTAAGATTAGGTTTAAGTTTTAAGCTAGTGAATATATATGTTTGACTAGGAGATATTAGAATACAGAATTTTAAATGACAGTATATGAACTGCTATGGCGAATGAGCTAGTATAATAAAGCCAGGTTAATCTGGACCATGCCTTTCATTATCAAGGTCCGACACCACTTGGTTCAACGAACCGGGTGTGCACTGGGACACATCATCAGTAATGTAACCTCGGATCATCAGGTGTTTCGGGCCTTTAATCACTAGACACCCTACTCGAGGTGGCCCAACAGTGTCAGGCTCAGACACTGCCTGTATTCCTCCCAGGGACCAATAATGAGAGGCATGTAATTCTAAGGGTAATGATATTTTTAAAAAAAATCACTACCTGGCATCTATATGCCAAGGGTAACATGGAAAATAAAACAATAATATTCTTACCACTAGTTTTGTGTCTTGGGTCAACCATTTTAACTCCAACAAACTGCCTCCAACAACGCTTGACTCCCGCCTGGGAGACCAAATCCACTTACTCCCATCACTCCGGTCTCCCGGGGAGGTCTCTGAAAAATGCTATCCGGTTAAAACATCCCTTGCCCGGGACTCCATCTCCACTTTTATTCTGTCCTAAAACCTGTCTAACCACTCCAACTGCAGACCCTATCTGTTGCTAGGATACCAAGCAGCCTTACCTATTCAACTCTTAAAGGTACACTGTCCATTTGGGTTTAAATATCTAAGCCTTCTTATTGGCCTCCAGTGGCCTGGAGAATGAAGAGCGTGTCACTGTAAGGTTAGGTTGAGATTATGCGGGCAGTGGGCAAAAAAGCCCCCTCGTGTTTTTTGATCTCGCCACTTGAGATTCAATTTCACGTGACCCTGCCACTTTGAACTGGCCCACGCCTCCATTAACCAGGTCCACCACTTGCCTTTATTGAAACTTGCCCCTCTTAACACAGAATATCCAATTTATGGGAATTTACTAAGTTAGGGTGAAATTATGCGGGCAGTGGGCAATTCAGCCCTCTTGTGCTTTCTGATCTTGCCACTTGAGATTCAGTTTCACACGACCCTGCCACTTCAAAATGACCGACGCCTTCACTAACCAAGTCCAACACTCATCCCTGTTTAAATTTACCCCTCTCGACCCGGAGCACTAAGTCTATGGGGATTTAACAAGGGTCAATCAGGGTGTGCCTTGGGTTTGTGGGGCTAAAACCAGAGTTAATCGGGAAGTGCCTAAAATTTATGGGGATGTGCACCCCATCTGGATTAGGTTTAAATTTTAAACCATACAGGCAGTGGGCAATTCAGCCCTCTTGTGCTTTCTGATCTCGCCACCAGAGATTCAGTTTCACACGATCCTGCCACTTTAAACTGGCCCACGCCTTTACCAACCAGGCCCAACACTTATCCCTGTTGATCAGTCAGGGTGTGCTTTAGGTTTGTACGGCTGAAGCCAGAGTTCCTAGGGTTTGTGGGGGTGTATGCCCCTTTTGGACCCTAGGATTAGGTTTAAATTTTAGGCTAGTGGATATATTTAAACTGGCCGACGCCTTCACCAATCAGACCCAACACTTATTCCTGTTGAAATTACCCCTCTTGACACGGGACACTGTCTATGGGAGTTTAGCAAGGGTCAATCAGGATGTGCTTTGGGTTTGTGGGGCTAAAGCCAGGGTTAATCGGGGAGTGAATAGGGTTTGTGGGGGTGTGTACCCCATCTAAACTTTAGTAGGGTTTGTGGGGGTGTGTACCCCATCTAAACTTTAATAGGGTTTGTGGGGGTGTGTACCCCATCTAAACTTTAGTAGGGATTGTGGGAGTGTATACCCCATCTAAACTTTAAGATTAGGTTTAAGTTTTAAGCTAGTGAATATATATGTTTGACTAGGAGATATTAGAACACAGAATTTTAAATGACAGTATATGAACTGCTATGGCGCATTAGGGTTAGGGTTAGGGTTAGGGTTAGGGTTAGGGTTAGGGTTAGGGTTAGGGTTAGGGTTAGGGTTAGGGTTAGGTTGAGATTATGCGGGCAGTGGGCAAAAAAGCCCCCTCGTGTTTTTTGATCTCGCCACTTGAGATTCAATTTCACGTGACCCTGCCACTTTGAACTGGCCCACGCCTTCATTAACCAGGTCCACCACTTGCCTTTATTGAAACTTGCCCCTCTTAACACAGAATATCCAGTTTATGGGAATTTACTAAGTTAGGGTGAAATTATGCGGGCAGTGGGCAATTCAGCCCTCTTGTGCTTTCTGATCTTGCCACTTGAGATTCAGTTTCACACGACCCTGCCACTTCAAAATGACCGACGCCTTCACTAACCAAGTCCAACACTCATCCCTGTTGAAATTTACCCCTCTCGACCCGGAGCACTAGGTCTATGGGGACTTAACAAGGGTCAATCAGGGTGTGCTTTGGGTTTGTGGGGCTAAAACCAGAGTTAATCGGGAAGTGCCTAAAATTTATGGGGATGTGCACCCCATCTGGATTAGGTTTAAATTTTAAACCATATAGGCAGTGGGCAATTCAGCCCTCTTGTGCTTTCTGATCTCGCCACCAGAGATTCAGTTTCACACGATCCTGCCACTTTAAACTGGCCCACGCCTTTACCAACCAGGCCCAACACTTATCCCTGTTGATCAGTCAGGGTGTGCTTTAGGTTTGTACGGCTGAAGCCAGAGTTAATCGGGAAATGCCTAGGGTTTGTGGGGGTGTATGCCCCTTTTGGACCTTAGGATTAGGTTTAAATTTTAGGCTAGTGGATATATTTAAACTGGCCGACGCCTTCACCAATCAGACCCAACACTTATTCCTGTTGAAATTACCCCTCTTGACACGGGACACTGTCTATGGGGGTTTAGCAAGGGTCAATCAGGATGTGCTTTGGGTTTGTGGGGCTAAAGCCAGGGTTAATCGGGGAGTGAATAGGGTTTGTGGGGGTGTGTACCCCATCTAAACTTTAGTAGGGTTTGTGGGGGTGTGTACCCCATCTAAACTTTAGTAGGGTTTGTGGGGGGGTGTGTACCCCATCTAAACTTTAGTAGGGTTTGTGGGGGTGTGTACCCCATCTAAACTTTAAGATTAGGTTTAAGTTTTAAGCTAGTGAATATATATGTTTGACTAGGAGATATTAGAATACAGAATTTTAAATGACGGTATATGAACTGCTATGGCGAATGAGCTAGTATAATAAAGCCAGATTAATCTGGACCATGCCTTTCATTATCCAGGTCCGACACCACTTGGTTCAACGAACCGGGTGTGCACTGGGACACATCATCAGTAATGTAACCTCGGATCATCAGGTGTTTCGGGCCTTTAATCACTAGACACCCTACTCGAGGTGGCCCAACAGTGTCAGGCTCAGACACTGCCTGTATTCCTCCCAGGGACCAATAATGAGAGGCATGTAATTCTAAGGGTAATGATATTTTTTAAAAAAAATCACTACCTGGCATCTATATGCCAAGGGTTACATGGAAAATAAAACAATAATATTCTTACCACTAGTTTTGTGTCTTGGGTCAACCATTTTAACTCCAACAAACTGCCTCCAACAACGCTTGACTCCCGCCTGGGAGACCAAATCCACTTACTCCCATCACTCCGGTCTCCCGGGGAGGTCTCTGAAAAATGCTATCCGGTTAAAACGTCCCTAGCCCGGGACTCCATCTCCACTTTTATTGTGTCCTAAAACCTGTCTGACCACTCCAACTGCAGACCCTATCTGTTGCTAGGATACCAAGCAGCCTTACTTATTCAACTCTTAAAGGTACACTGTCCATTTGGGTTTAAATATCTAAGCCTTCGTATTGGCCTCCAGTGGCCTGGAGAATGAAGAGCGTGTCACTGTAAGGTTAGGTTGAGATTATGCGGGCAGTGGGCAAAAAAGCCCCCTCGTGTTTTTTGATCTCGCCACTTGAGATTCAATTTCACGTGACCCTGCCACTTTGAACTGGCCCACGCCTTCATTAACCAGGTCCACCACTTGCCTTTATTGAAACTTGCCCCTCTTAACACAGAATATCCAGTTTATGGGAATTTACTAAGTTAGGGTGAAATTATGCGGGCAGTGGGCAATTCAGCCCTCTTGTGCTTTCTGATCTTGCCACTTGAGATTCAGTTTCACACGACCCTGCCACTTCAAAATGACCGACGCCTTCACTGACCAAGTCCAACACTCATCCCTGTTGAAATTTACCCCTCTCGACCCGGAGCACTAGGTCTATGGGGACTTAACAAGGGTCAATCAGGGTGTGCTTTGGGTTTGTGGGGCTAAAACCAGAGTTAATCGGGAAGTGCCTAAAATTTATGGGGATGTGCACCCCATCTGGATTAGGTTTAAATTTTAAACCATATAGGCAGTGGGCAATTCAGCCCTCTTGTGCTTTCTGATCTCGCCACCAGAGATTCAGTTTCACACGATCCTGCCACTTTAAACTGGCCCACGCCTTTACCAACCAGGCCCAACACTTATCCCTGTTGATCAGTCAGGGTGTGCTTTAGGTTTGTACGGCTGAAGCCGGAGTTAATCGGGAAATGCCTAGGGTTTGTGGGGGTGTATGCCCCTTTTGGACCTTAGGATTAGGTTTAAATTTTAGGCTAGTGGATATATTTAAACTGGCCGACGCCTTCACCAATCAGACCCAACACTTATTCCTGTTGAAATTACCCCTCTTGACACGGGACACTGTCTATGGGGGTTTAGCAAGGGTCAATCAGGATGTGCTTTGGGTTTGTGGGGCTAAAGCCAGGGTTAATCGGGGAGTGAATAGGGATTGTGGGGGTGTGTACCCCATCTAAACTTTAGTAGGGTTTGTGGGGGTGTGTACCCCATCTAAACTTTAGTAGGGTTTGTGGGGGGGTGTGTACCCCATCTAAACTTTAGTAGGGTTTGTGGGGGTGTGTACCCCATCTAAACTTTAAGATTAGGTTTAAGTTTTAAGCTAGTGAATATATATGTTTGACTAGGAGATATTAGAATACAGAATTTTAAATGACGGTATATGAACTGCTATGGCGAATGAGCTAGTATAATAAAGCCAGATTAATCTGGACCATGCCTTTCATTATCCAGGTCCGACACCACTTGGTTCAACGAACCGGGTGTGCACTGGGACACATCATCAGTAATGTAACCTCGGATCATCAGGTGTTTCGGGCCTTTAATCACTAGACACCCTACTCGAGGTGGCCCAACAGTGTCAGGCTCAGACACTGCCTGTATTCCTCCCAGGGACCAATAATGAGAGGCATGTAATTCTAAGGGTAAAGATATTTTTTAAAAAAAATCACTACCTGGCATCTATATGCCAAGGGTTACATGGAAAATAAAACAATAATATTCTTACCACTAGTTTTGTGTCTTGGGTCAACCATTTTAACTCCAACAAACTGCCTCCAACAACGCTTGACTCCCGCCTGGGAGACCAAATCCACTTACTCCCATCACTCCGGTCTCCCGGGGAGGTCTCTGAAAAATGCTATCCGGTTAAAACGTCCCTAGCCCGGGACTCCATCTCCACTTTTATTGTGTCCTAAAACCTGTCTGACCACTCCAACTGCAGACCCTATCTGTTGCTAGGATACCAAGCAGCCTTACTTATTCAACTCTTAAAGGTACACTGTCCATTTGGGTTTAAATATCTAAGCCTTCGTATTGGCCTCCAGTGGCCTGGAGAATGAAGAGCGTGTCACTGTAAGGTTAGGTTGAGATTATGCGGGCAGTGGGCAAAAAAGCCCCCTCGTGTTTTTTGATCTCGCCACTTGAGATTCAATTTCACGTGACCCTGCCACTTTGAACTGGCCCACGCCTTCATTAACCAGGTCCACCACTTGCCTTTATTGAAACTTGCCCCTCTTAACACAGAATATCCAGTTTATGGGAATTTACTAAGTTAGGGTGAAATTATGCGGGCAGTGGGCAATTCAGCCCTCTTGTGCTTTCTGATCTTGCCACTTGAGATTCAGTTTCACACGACCCTGCCACTTCAAAATGACCGACGCCTTCACTGACCAAGTCCAACACTCATCCCTGTTGAAATTTACCCCTCTCGACCCGGAGCACTAGGTCTATGGGGACTTAACAAGGGTCAATCAGGGTGTGCTTTGGGTTTGTGGGGCTAAAACCAGAGTTAATCGGGAAGTGCCTAAAATTTATGGGGATGTGCACCCCATCTGGATTAGGTTTAAATTTTAAACCATATAGGCAGTGGGCAATTCAGCCCTCTTGTGCTTTCTGATCTCGCCACCAGAGATTCAGTTTCACACGATCCTGCCACTTTAAACTGGCCCACGCCTTTACCAACCAGGCCCAACACTTATCCCTGTTGATCAGTCAGGGTGTGCTTTAGGTTTGTACGGCTGAAGCCAGAGTTAATCGGGAAATGCCTAGGGTTTGTGGGGGTGTATGCCCCTTTTGGACCTTAGGATTAGGTTTAAATTTTAGGCTAGTGGATATATTTAAACTGGCCGACGCCTTCACCAATCAGACCCAACACTTATTCCTGTTGAAATTACCCCTCTTGACACGGGACACTGTCTATGGGGGTTTAGCAAGGGTCAATCAGGATGTGCTTTGGGTTTGTGGGGCTAAAGCCAGGGTTAATCGGGGAGTGAATAGGGTTTGTGGGGGTGTGTACCCCATCTAAACTTTAGTAGGGTTTGTGGGGGTGTGTACCCCATCTAAACTTTAGTAGGGTTTGTGGGGGGGTGTGTACCCCATCTAAACTTTAGTAGGGTTTGTGGGGGTGTGTACCCCATCTAAACTTTAAGATTAGGTTTAAGTTTTAAGCTAGTGAATATATATGTTTGACTAGGAGATATTAGAATACAGAATTTTAAATGACGGTATATGAACTGCTATGGCGAATGAGCTAGTATAATAAAGCCAGATTAATCTGGACCATGCCTTTCATTATCCAGGTCCGACACCACTTGGTTCAACGAACCGGGTGTGCACTGGGACACATCATCAGTAATGTAACCTCGGATCATCAGGTGTTTCGGGCCTTTAATCACTAGACACCCTACTCGAGGTGGCCCAACAGTGTCAGGCTCAGACACTGCCTGTATTCCTCCCAGGGACCAATAATGAGAGGCATGTAATTCTAAGGGTAATGATATTTTTTTAAAAAAATCACTACCTGGCATCTATATGCCAAGGGTTACATGGAAAATAAAACAATAATATTCTTACCACTAGTTTTGTGTCTTGGGTCAACCATTTTAACTCCAACAAACTGCCTCCAACAACGCTTGACTCCCGCCTGGGAGACCAAATCCACTTACTCCCATCACTCCGGTCTCCCGGGGAGGTCTCTGAAAAATGCTATCCGGTTAAAACGTCCCTAGCCCGGGACTCCATCTCCACTTTTATTGTGTCCTAAAACCTGTCTGACCACTCCAACTGCAGACCCTATCTGTTGCTAGGATACCAAGCAGCCTTACTTATTCAACTCTTAAAGGTACACTGTCCATTTGGGTTTAAATATCTAAGCCTTCGTATTGGCCTCCAGTGGCCTGGAGAATGAAGAGCGTGTCACTGTAAGGTTAGGTTGAGATTATGCGGGCAGTGGGCAAAAAAGCCCCCTCGTGTTTTTTGATCTCGCCACTTGAGATTCAATTTCACGTGACCCTGCCACTTTGAACTGGCCCACGCCTTCATTAACCAGGTCCACCACTTGCCTTTATTGAAACTTGCCCCTCTTAACACAGAATATCCAGTTTATGGGAATTTACTAAGTTAGGGTGAAATTATGCGGGCAGTGGGCAATTCAGCCCTCTTGTGCTTTCTGATCTTGCCACTTGAGATTCAGTTTCACACGACCCTGCCACTTCAAAATGACCGACGCCTTCACTGACCAAGTCCAACACTCATCCCTGTTGAAATTTACCCCTCTCGACCCGGAGCACTAGGTCTATGGGGACTTAACAAGGGTCAATCAGGGTGTGCTTTGGGTTTGTGGGGCTAAAACCAGAGTTAATCGGGAAGTGCCTAAAATTTATGGGGATGTGCACCCCATCTGGATTAGGTTTAAATTTTAAACCATATAGGCAGTGGGCAATTCAGCCCTCTTGTGCTTTCTGATCTCGCCACCAGAGATTCAGTTTCACACGATCCTGCCACTTTAAACTGGCCCACGCCTTTACCAACCAGGCCCAACACTTATCCCTGTTGATCAGTCAGGGTGTGCTTTAGGTTTGTACGGCTGAAGCCAGAGTTAATCGGGAAATGCCTAGGGTTTGTGGGGGTGTATGCCCCTTTTGGACCTTAGGATTAGGTTTAAATTTTAGGCTAGTGGATATATTTAAACTGGCCGACGCCTTCACCAATCAGACCCAACACTTATTCCTGTTGAAATTACCCCTCTTGACACGGGACACTGTCTATGGGGGTTTAGCAAGGGTCAATCAGGATGTGCTTTGGGTTTGTGGGGCTAAAGCCAGGGTTAATCGGGGAGTGAATAGGGTTTGTGGGGGTGTGTACCCCATCTAAACTTTAGTAGGGTTTGTGGGGGTGTGTACCCCATCTAAACTTTAGTAGGGTTTGTGGGGGGGGTGTGTACCCCATCTAAACTTTAGTAGGGTTTGTGGGGGTGTGTACCCCATCTAAACTTTAAGATTAGGTTTAAGTTTTAAGCTAGTGAATATATATGTTTGACTAGGAGATATTAGAATACAGAATTTTAAATGACGGTATATGAACTGCTATGGCGAATGAGCTAGTATAATAAAGCCAGATTAATCTGGACCATGCCTTTCATTATCCAGGTCCGACACCACTTGGTTCAACGAACCGGGTGTGCACTGGGACACATCATCAGTAATGTAACCTCGGATCATCAGGTGTTTCGGGCCTTTAATCACTAGACACCCTACTCGAGGTGGCCCAACAGTGTCAGGCTCAGACACTGCCTGTATTCCTCCCAGGGACCAATAATGAGAGGCATGTAATTCTAAGGGTAATGATATTTTTAAAAAAAAATCACTACCTGGCATCTATATGCCAAGGGTTACATGGAAAATAAAACAATAATATTCTTACCACTAGTTTTGTGTCTTGGGTCAACCATTTTAACTCCAACAAACTGCCTCCAACAACGCTTGACTCCCGCCTGGGAGACCAAATCCACTTACTCCCATCACTCCGGTCTCCCGGGGAGGTCTCTGAAAAATGCTATCCGGTTAAAACGTCCCTAGCCCGGGACTCCATCTCCACTTTTATTGTGTCCTAAAACCTGTCTGACCACTCCAACTGCAGACCCTATCTGTTGCTAGGATACCAAGCAGCCTTACTTATTCAACTCTTAAAGGTACACTGTCCATTTGGGTTTAAATATCTAAGCCTTCGTATTGGCCTCCAGTGGCCTGGAGAATGAAGAGCGTGTCACTGTAAGGTTAGGTTGAGATTATGCGGGCAGTGGGCAAAAAAGCCCCCTCGTGTTTTTAGATCTCGCCACTTGAGATTCAATTTCACGTGACCCTGCCACTTTGAACTGGCCCACGCCTCCATTAACCAGGTCCACCACTTGCCTTTATTGAAACTTGCCCCTCTTAACACAGAATATCCAATTTATGGGAATTTACTAAGTTAGGGTGAAATTATGCGGGCAGTGGGCAATTCAGCCCTCTTGTGCTTTCTGATCTTGCCACTTGAGATTCAGTTTCACACGACCCTGCCACTTCAAAATGACCGACGCCTTCACTAACCAAGTCCAACACTCATCCCTGTTGAAATTTACCCCTCTCGACCCGGAGCACTAGGTCTATGGGGACTTAACAAGGGTCAATCAGGGTGTGCTTTGGGTTTGTGGGGCTAAAACCAGAGTTAATCGGGAAGTGCCTAAAATTTATGGGGATGTGCACCCCATCTGGATTAGGTTTAAATTTTAAACCATATAGGCAGTGGGCAATTCAGCCCTCTTGTGCTTTCTGATCTCGCCACCAGAGATTCAGTTTCACACGATCCTGCCACTTTAAACTGGCCCACGCCTTTACCAACCAGGCCCAACACTTATCCCTGTTGATCAGTCAGGGTGTGCTTTAGGTTTGTACGGCTGAAGCCAGAGTTAATCGGGAAATGCCTAGGGTTTGTGGGGGTGTATGCCCCTTTTGGACCTTAGGATTAGGTTTAAATTTTAGGCTAGTGGATATATTTAAACTGGCCGACGCCTTCACCAATCAGACCCAACACTTATTCCTGTTGAAATTACCCCTCTTGACACGGGACACTGTCTATGGGGGTTTAGCAAGGGTCAATCAGGATGTGCTTTGGGTTTGTGGGGCTAAAGCCAGGGTTAATCGGGGAGTGAATAGGGTTTGTGGGGGTGTGTACCCCATCTAAACTTTAGTAGGGTTTGTGGGGGTGTGTACCCCATCTAAACTTTAGTAGGGTTTGTGGGGGTGTGTACCCCATCTAAACTTTAAGATTAGGTTTAAGTTTTAAGCTAGTGAATATATATGTTTGACTAGGAGATATTAGAATACAGAATTTTAAATGACGGTATATGAACTGCTATGGCGAATGAGCTAGTATAATAAAGCCAGATTAATCTGGACCATGCCTTTCATTATCCAGGTCCGACACCACTTGGTTCAACGAACCGGGTGTGCACTGGGACACATCATCAGTAATGTAACCTCGGATCATCAGGTGTTTCGGGCCTTTAATCACTAGACACCCTACTCGAGGTGGCCCAACAGTGTCAGGCTCAGACACTGCCTGTATTCCTCCCAGGGACCAATAATGAGAGGCATGTAATTCTAAGGGTAATGATATTTTTAAAAAAAAATCACTACCTGGCATCTATATGCCAAGGGTTACATGGAAAATAAAACAATAATATTCTTACCACTGGTTTTGTGTCTTGGGTCAACCATTTTAACTCCAACAAACTGCCTCCAACAACGCTTGACTCCCGCCTGGGAGACCAAATCCACTTACTCCCATCACTCCGGTCTCCCGGGGAGGTCTCTGAAAAATGCTATCCGGTTAAAACGTCCCTAGCCCGGGACTCCATCTCCACTTTTATTGTGTCCTAAAACCTGTCTGACCACTCCAACTGCAGACCCTATCTGTTGCTAGGATACCAAGCAGCCTTACTTATTCAACTCTTAAAGGTACACTGTCCATTTGGGTTTAAATATCTAAGCCTTCGTATTGGCCTCCAGTGGCCTGGAGAATGAAGAGCGTGTCACTGTAAGGTTAGGTTGAGATTATGCGGGCAGTGGGCAAAAAAGCCCCCTCGTGTTTTTAGATCTCGCCACTTGAGATTCAATTTCACGTGACCCTGCCACTTTGAACTGGCCCACGCCTCCATTAACCAGGTCCACCACTTGCCTTTATTGAAACTTGCCCCTCTTAACACAGAATATCCAATTTATGGGAATTTACTAAGTTAGGGTGAAATTATGCGGGCAGTGGGCAATTCAGCCCTCTTGTGCTTTCTGATCTTGCCACTTGAGATTCAGTTTCACACGACCCTGCCACTTCAAAATGACCGACGCCTTCACTAACCAAGTCCAACACTCATCCCTGTTGAAATTTACCCCTCTCGACCCGGAGCACTAGGTCTATGGGGACTTAACAAGGGTCAATCAGGGTGTGCTTTGGGTTTGTGGGGCTAAAACCAGAGTTAATCGGGAAGTGCCTAAAATTTATGGGGATGTGCACCCCATCTGGATTAGGTTTAAATTTTAAACCATATAGGCAGTGGGCAATTCAGCCCTCTTGTGCTTTCTGATCTCGCCACCAGAGATTCAGTTTCACACGATCCTGCCACTTTAAACTGGCCCACGCCTTTACCAACCAGGCCCAACACTTATCCCTGTTGATCAGTCAGGGTGTGCTTTAGGTTTGTACGGCTGAAGCCAGAGTTAATCGGGAAATGCCTAGGGTTTGTGGGGGTGTATGCCCCTTTTGGACCTTAGGATTAGGTTTAAATTTTAGGCTAGTGGATATATTTAAACTGGCCGACGCCTTCACCAATCAGACCCAACACTTATTCCTGTTGAAATTACCCCTCTTGACACGGGACACTGTCTATGGGGGTTTAGCAAGGGTCAATCAGGATGTGCTTTGGGTTTGTGGGGCTAAAGCCAGGGTTAATCGGGGAGTGAATAGGGTTTGTGGGGGTGTGTACCCCATCTAAACTTTAGTAGGGTTTGTGGGGGTGTGTACCCCATCTAAACTTTAGTAGGGTTTGTGGGGGGGTGTGTACCCCATCTAAACTTTAGTAGGGTTTGTGGGGGTGTGTACCCCATCTAAACTTTAAGATTAGGTTTAAGTTTTAAGCTAGTGAATATATATGTTTGACTAGGAGATATTAGAATACAGAATTTTAAATGACGGTATATGAACTGCTATGGCGAATGAGCTAGTATAATAAAGCCAGATTAATCTGGACCATGCCTTTCATTATCCAGGTCCGACACCACTTGGTTCAACGAACCGGGTGTGCACTGGGACACATCATCAGTAATGTAACCTCGGATCATCAGGTGTTTCGGGCCTTTAATCACTAGACACCCTACTCGAGGTGGCCCAACAGTGTCAGGCTCAGACACTGCCTGTATTCCTCCCAGGGACCAATAATGAGAGGCATGTAATTCTAAGGGTAATGATATTTTTTAAAAAAAATCACTACCTGGCATCTATATGCCAAGGGTTACATGGAAAATAAAACAATAATATTCTTACCACTGGTTTTGTGTCTTGGGTCAACCATTTTAACTCCAACAAACTGCCTCCAACAACGCTTGACTCCCGCCTGGGAGACCAAATCCACTTACTCCCATCACTCCGGTCTCCCGGGGAGGTCTCTGAAAAATGCTATCCGGTTAAAACGTCCCTAGCCCGGGACTCCATCTCCACTTTTATTGTGTCCTAAAACCTGTCTGACCACTCCAACTGCAGACCCTATCTGTTGCTAGGATACCAAGCAGCCTTACTTATTCAACTCTTAAAGGTACACTGTCCATTTGGGTTTAAATATCTAAGCCTTCGTATTCGCCTCCAGTGGCCTGGAGAATGAAGAGCGTGTCACTGTAAGGTTAGGTTGAGATTATGCGGGCAGTGGGCAAAAAAGCCCCCTCGTGTTTTTTGATCTCGCCACTTGAGATTCAATTTCACGTGACCCTGCCACTTTGAACTGGCCCACGCCTTCATTAACCAGGTCCACCACTTGCCTTTATTGAAACTTGCCCCTCTTAACACAGAATATCCAGTTTATGGGAATTTACTAAGTTAGGGTGAAATTATGCGGGCAGTGGGCAATTCAGCCCTCTTGTGCTTTCTGATCTTGCCACTTGAGATTCAGTTTCACACGACCCTGCCACTTCAAAATGACCGACGCCTTCACTAACCAAGTCCAACACTCATCCCTGTTGAAATTTACCCCTCTCGACCCGGAGCACTAGGTCTATGGGGACTTAACAAGGGTCAATCAGGGTGTGCTTTGGGTTTGTGGGGCTAAAACCAGAGTTAATCGGGAAGTGCCTAAAATTTATGGGGATGTGCACCCCATCTGGATTAGGTTTAAATTTTAAACCATATAGGCAGTGGGCAATTCAGCCCTCTTGTGCTTTCTGATCTCGCCACCAGAGATTCAGTTTCACACGATCCTGCCACTTTAAACTGGCCCACGCCTTTACCAACCAGGCCCAACATTTATCCCTGTTGATCAGTCAGGGTGTGCTTTAGGTTTGTACGGCTGAAGCCAGAGTTAATCGGGAAATGCCTAGGGTTTGTGGGGGTGTATGCCCCTTTTGGACCTTAGGATTAGGTTTAAATTTTAGGCTAGTGGATATATTTAAACTGGCCGACGCCTTCACCAATCAGACCCAACACTTATTCCTGTTGAAATTACCCCTCTTGACACGGGACACTGTCTATGGGGGTTTAGCAAGGGTCAATCAGGATGTGCTTTGGGTTTGTGGGGCTAAAGCCAGGGTTAATCGGGGAGTGAATAGGGTTTGTGGGGGTGTGTACCCCATCTAAACTTTAGTAGGGTTTGTGGGGGTGTGTACCCCATCTAAACTTTAGTAGGGTTTGTGGGGGGGTGTGTACCCCATCTAAACTTTAGTAGGGTTTGTGGGGGTGTGTACCCCATCTAAACTTTAAGATTAGGTTTAAGTTTTAAGCTAGTGAATATATATGTTTGACTAGGAGATATTAGAATACAGAATTTTAAATGACGGTATATGAACTGCTATGGCGAATGAGCTAGTATAATAAAGCCAGATTAATCTGGACCATGCCTTTCATTATCCAGGTCCGACACCACTTGGTTCAACGAACCGGGTGTGCACTGGGACACATCATCAGTAATGTAACCTCGGATCATCAGGTGTTTCGGGCCTTTAATCACTAGACACCCTACTCGAGGTGGCCCAACAGTGTCAGGCTCAGACACTGCCTGTATTCCTCCCAGGGACCAATAATGAGAGGCATGTAATTCTAAGGGTAATGATATTTTTTTAAAAAAATCACTACCTGGCATCTATATGCCAAGGGTTACATGGAAAATAAAACAATAATATTCTTACCACTAGTTTTGTGTCTTGGGTCAACCATTTTAACTCCAACAAACTGCCTCCAACAACGCTTGACTCCCGCCTGGGAGACCAAATCCACTTACTCCCATCACTCCGGTCTCCCGGGGAGGTCTCTGAAAAATGCTATCCGGTTAAAACGTCCCTAGCCCGGGACTCCATCTCCACTTTTATTGTGTCCTAAAACCTGTCTGACCACTCCAACTGCAGACCCTATCTGTTGCTAGGATACCAAGCAGCCTTACTTATTCAACTCTTAAAGGTACACTGTCCATTTGGGTTTAAATATCTAAGCCTTCGTATTGGCCTCCAGTGGCCTGGAGAATGAAGAGCGTGTCACTGTAAGGTTAGGTTGAGATTATGCGGGCAGTGGGCAAAAAAGCCCCCTCGTGTTTTTTGATCTCGCCACTTGAGATTCAATTTCACGTGACCCTGCCACTTTGAACTGGCCCACGCCTCCATTAACCAGGTCCACCACTTGCCTTTATTGAAACTTGCCCCTCTTAACACAGAATATCCAATTTATGGGAATTTACTAAGTTTTGGTGAAATTATGCGGGCAGTGGGCAATTCAGCCCTCTTGTGCTTTCTGATCTTGCCACTTGAGATTCAGTTTCACACGACCCTGCCACTTCAAAATGACCGACGCCTTCACTAACCAAGTCCAACACTCATCCCTGTTGAAATTTACCCCTCTCGACCCGGAGCACTAGGTCTATGGGGACTTAACAAGGGTCAATCAGGGTGTGCTTTGGGTTTGTGGGGCTAAAACCAGAGTTAATCGGGAAGTGCCTAAAATTTATGGGGATGTGCACCCCATCTGGATTAGGTTTAAATTTTAAACCATATAGGCAGTGGGCAATTCAGCCCTCTTGTGCTTTCTGATCTCGCCACCAGAGATTCAGTTTCACACGATCCTGCCACTTTAAACTGGCCCACGCCTTTACCAACCAGGCCCAACATTTATCCCTGTTGATCAGTCAGGGTGTGCTTTAGGTTTGTACGGCTGAAGCCAGAGTTAATCGGGAAATGCCTAGGGTTTGTGGGGGTGTATGCCCCTTTTGGACCTTAGGATTAGGTTTAAATTTTAGGCTAGTGGATATATTTAAACTGGCCGACGCCTTCACCAATCAGACCCAACACTTATTCCTGTTGAAATTACCCCTCTTGACACGGGACACTGTCTATGGGGGTTTAGCAAGGGTCAATCAGGATGTGCTTTGGGTTTGTGGGGCTAAAGCCAGGGTTAATCGGGGAGTGAATAGGGTTTGTGGGGGTGTGTACCCCATCTAAACTTTAGTAGGGTTTGTGGGGGTGTGTACCCCATCTAAACTTTAGTAGGGTTTGTGGGGGGGTGTGTACCCCATCTAAACTTTAGTAGGGTTTGTGGGGGTGTGTACCCCATCTAAACTTTAAGATTAGGTTTAAGTTTTAAGCTAGTGAATATATATGTTTGACTAGGAGATATTAGAATACAGAATTTTAAATGACGGTATATGAACTGCTATGGCGAATGAGCTAGTATAATAAAGCCAGATTAATCTGGACCATGCCTTTCATTATCCAGGTCCGACACCACTTGGTTCAACGAACCGGGTGTGCACTGGGACACATCATCAGTAATGTAACCTCGGATCATCAGGTGTTTCGGGCCTTTAATCACTAGACACCCTACTCGAGGTGGCCCAACAGTGTCAGGCTCAGACACTGCCTGTATTCCTCCCAGGGACCAATAATGAGAGGCATGTAATTCTAAGGGTAATGATATTTTTAAAAAAAAATCACTACCTGGCATCTATATGCCAAGGGTTACATGGAAAATAAAACAATAATATTCTTACCACTAGTTTTGTGTCTTGGGTCAACCATTTTAACTCCAACAAACTGCCTCCAACAACGCTTGACTCCCGCCTGGGAGACCAAATCCACTTACTCCCATCACTCCGGTCTCCCGGGGAGGTCTCTGAAAAATGCTATCCGGTTAAAACGTCCCTAGCCCGGGACTCCATCTCCACTTTTATTGTGTCCTAAAACCTGTCTGACCACTCCAACTGCAGACCCTATCTGTTGCTAGGATACCAAGCAGCCTTACTTATTCAACTCTTAAAGGTACACTGTCCATTTGGGTTTAAATATCTAAGCCTTCGTATTGGCCTCCAGTGGCCTGGAGAATGAAGAGCGTGTCACTGTAAGGTTAGGTTGAGATTATGCGGGCAGTGGGCAAAAAAGCCCCCTCGTGTTTTTTGATCTCGCCACTTGAGATTCAATTTCACGTGACCCTGCCACTTTGAACTGGCCCACGCCTCCATTAACCAGGTCCACCACTTGCCTTTATTGAAACTTGCCCCTCTTAACACAGAATATCCACTTTATGGGAATTTACTAAGTTAGGGTGAAATTATGCGGGCAGTGGGCAATTCAGCCCTCTTGTGCTTTCTGATCTTGCCACTTGAGATTCAGTTTCACACGACCCTGCCACTTCAAAATGACCGACGCCTTCACTAACCAAGTCCAACACTCATCCCTGTTGAAATTTACCCCTCTCGACCCGGAGCACTAGGTCTATGGGGACTTAACAAGGGTCAATCAGGGTGTGCTTTGGGTTTGTGGGGCTAAAACCAGAGTTAATCGGGAAGTGCCTAAAATTTATGGGGATGTGCACCCCATCTGGATTAGGTTTAAATTTTAAACCATATAGGCAGTGGGCAATTCAGCCCTCTTGTGCTTTCTGATCTCGCCACCAGAGATTCAGTTTCACACGATCCTGCCACTTTAAACTGGCCCACGCCTTTACCAACCAGGCCCAACACTTATCCCTGTTGATCAGTCAGGGTGTGCTTTAGGTTTGTACGGCTGAAGCCAGAGTTAATCGGGAAATGCCTAGGGTTTGTGGGGGTGTATGCCCCTTTTGGACCTTAGGATTAGGTTTAAATTTTAGGCTAGTGGATATATTTAAACTGGCCGACGCCTTCACCAATCAGACCCAACACTTATTCCTGTTGAAATTACCCCTCTTGACACGGGACACTGTCTATGGGGGTTTAGCAAGGGTCAATCAGGATGTGCTTTGGGTTTGTGGGGCTAAAGCCAGGGTTAATCGGGGAGTGAATAGGGTTTGTGGGGGTGTGTACCCCATCTAAACTTTAGTAGGGTTTGTGGGGGTGTGTACCCCATCTAAACTTTAGTAGGGTTTGTGGGGGGGGTGTGTACCCCATCTAAACTTTAGTAGGGTTTGTGGGGGTGTGTACCCCATCTAAACTTTAAGATTAGGTTTAAGTTTTAAGCTAGTGAATATATATGTTTGACTAGGAGATATTAGAATACAGAATTTTAAATGACGGTATATGAACTGCTATGGCGAATGAGCTAGTATAATAAAGCCAGATTAATCTGGACCATGCCTTTCATTATCCAGGTCCGACACCACTTGGTTCAACGAACCGGGTGTGCACTGGGACACATCATCAGTAATGTAACCTCGGATCATCAGGTGTTTCGGGCCTTTAATCACTAGACACCCTACTCGAGGTGGCCCAACAGTGTCAGGCTCAGACACTGCCTGTATTCCTCCCAGGGACCAATAATGAGAGGCATGTAATTCTAAGGGTAATGATATTTTTTTAAAAAAATCACTACCTGGCATCTATATGCCAAGGGTTACATGGAAAATAAAACAATAATATTCTTACCACTAGTTTTGTGTCTTGGGTCAACCATTTTAACTCCAACAAACTGCCTCCAACAACGCTTGACTCCCGCCTGGGAGACCAAATCCACTTACTCCCATCACTCCGGTCTCCCGGGGAGGTCTCTGAAAAATGCTATCCGGTTAAAACGTCCCTAGCCCGGGACTCCATCTCCACTTTTATTGTGTCCTAAAACCTGTCTGACCACTCCAACTGCAGACCCTATCTGTTGCTAGGATACCAAGCAGCCTTACTTATTCAACTCTTAAAGGTACACTGTCCATTTGGGTTTAAATATCTAAGCCTTCGTATTGGCCTCCAGTGGCCTGGAGAATGAAGAGCGTGTCACTGTAAGGTTAGGTTGAGATTATGCGGGCAGTGGGCAAAAAAGCCCCCTCGTGTTTTTTGATCTCGCCACTTGAGATTCAATTTCACGTGACCCTGCCACTTTGAACTGGCCCACGCCTCCATTAACCAGGTCCACCACTTGCCTTTATTGAAACTTGCCCCTCTTAACACAGAATATCCAATTTATGGGAATTTACTAAGTTAGGGTGAAATTATGCGGGCAGTGGGCAATTCAGCCCTCTTGTGCTTTCTGATCTTGCCACTTGAGATTCAGTTTCACACGACCCTGCCACTTCAAAATGACCGACGCCTTCACTAACCAAGTCCAACACTCATCCCTGTTGAAATTTACCCCTCTCGACCCGGAGCACTAGGTCTATGGGGACTTAACAAGGGTCAATCAGGGTGTGCTTTGGGTTTGTGGGGCTAAAACCAGAGTTAATCGGGAAGTGCCTAAAATTTATGGGGATGTGCACCCCATCTGGATTAGGTTTAAATTTTAAACCATATAGGCAGTGGGCAATTCAGCCCTCTTGTGCTTTCTGATCTCGCCACCAGAGATTCAGTTTCACACGATCCTGCCACTTTAAACTGGCCCACGCCTTTACCAACCAGGCCCAACACTTATCCCTGTTGATCAGTCAGGGTGTGCTTTAGGTTTGTACGGCTGAAGCCAGAGTTAATCGGGAAATGCCTAGGGTTTGTGGGGGTGTATGCCCCTTTTGGACCTTAGGATTAGGTTTAAATTTTAGGCTAGTGGATATATTTAAACTGGCCGACGCCTTCACCAATCAGACCCAACACTTATTCCTGTTGAAATTACCCCTCTTGACACGGGACACTGTCTATGGGGGTTTAGCAAGGGTCAATCAGGATGTGCTTTGGGTTTGTGGGGCTAAAGCCAGGGTTAATCGGGGAGTGAATAGGGTTTGTGGGGGTGTGTACCCCATCTAAACTTTAGTAGGGTTTGTGGGGGTGTGTACCCCATCTAAACTTTAGTAGGGTTTGTGGGGGGGTGTGTACCCCATCTAAACTTTAGTAGGGTTTGTGGGGGTGTGTACCCCATCTAAACTTTAAGATTAGGTTTAAGTTTTAAGCTAGTGAATATATATGTTTGACTAGGAGATATTAGAATACAGAATTTTAAATGACGGTATATGAACTGCTATGGCGAATGAGCTAGTATAATAAAGCCAGATTAATCTGGACCATGCCTTTCATTATCCAGGTCCGACACCACTTGGTTCAACGAACCGGGTGTGCACTGGGACACATCATCAGTAATGTAACCTCGGATCATCAGGTGTTTCGGGCCTTTAATCACTAGACACCCTACTCGAGGTGGCCCAACAGTGTCAGGCTCAGACACTGCCTGTATTCCTCCCAGGGACCAATAATGAGAGGCATGTAATTCTAAGGGTAATGATATTTTTTTAAAAAAATCACTACCTGGCATCTATATGCCAAGGGTTACATGGAAAATAAAACAATAATATTCTTACCACTAGTTTTGTGTCTTGGGTCAACCATTTTAACTCCAACAAACTGCCTCCAACAACGCTTGACTCCCGCCTGGGAGACCAAATCCACTTACTCCCATCACTCCGGTCTCCCGGGGAGGTCTCTGAAAAATGCTATCCGGTTAAAACGTCCCTAGCCCGGGACTCCATCTCCACTTTTATTGTGTCCTAAAACCTGTCTGACCACTCCAACTGCAGACCCTATCTGTTGCTAGGATACCAAGCAGCCTTACTTATTCAACTCTTAAAGGTACACTGTCCATTTGGGTTTAAATATCTAAGCCTTCGTATTGGCCTCCAGTGGCCTGGAGAATGAAGAGCGTGTCACTGTAAGGTTAGGTTGAGATTATGCGGGCAGTGGGCAAAAAAGCCCCCTCGTGTTTTTTGATCTCGCCACTTGAGATTCAATTTCACGTGACCCTGCCACTTTGAACTGGCCCACGCCTTCATTAACCAGGTCCACCACTTGCCTTTATTGAAACTTGCCCCTCTTAACACAGAATATCCAGTTTATGGGAATTTACTAAGTTAGGGTGAAATTATGCGGGCAGTGGGCAATTCAGCCCTCTTGTGCTTTCTGATCTTGCCACTTGAGATTCAGTTTCACACGACCCTGCCACTTCAAAATGACCGACGCCTTCACTAACCAAGTCCAACACTCATCCCTGTTGAAATTTACCCCTCTCGACCCGGAGCACTAGGTCTATGGGGACTTAACAAGGGTCAATCAGGGTGTGCTTTGGGTTTGTGGGGCTAAAACCAGAGTTAATCGGGAAGTGCCTAAAATTTATGGGGATGTGCACCCCATCTGGATTAGGTTTAAATTTTAAACCATATAGGCAGTGGGCAATTCAGCCCTCTTGTGCTTTCTGATCTCGCCACCAGAGATTCAGTTTCACACGATCCTGCCACTTTAAACTGGCCCACGCCTTTACCAACCAGGCCCAACATTTATCCCTGTTGATCAGTCAGGGTGTGCTTTAGGTTTGTACGGCTGAAGCCAGAGTTAATCGGGAAATGCCTAGGGTTTGTGGGGGTGTATGCCCCTTTTGGACCTTAGGATTAGGTTTAAATTTTAGGCTAGTGGATATATTTAAACTGGCCGACGCCTTCACCAATCAGACCCAACACTTATTCCTGTTGAAATTACCCCTCTTGACACGGGACACTGTCTATGGGGGTTTAGCAAGGGTCAATCAGGATGTGCTTTGGGTTTGTGGGGCTAAAGCCAGGGTTAATCGGGGAGTGAATAGGGTTTGTGGGGGTGTGTACCCCATCTAAACTTTAGTAGGGTTTGTGGGGGTGTGTACCCCATCTAAACTTTAGTAGGGTTTGTGGGGGGGTGTGTACCCCATCTAAACTTTAGTAGGGTTTGTGGGGGTGTGTACCCCATCTAAACTTTAAGATTAGGTTTAAGTTTTAAGCTAGTGAATATATATGTTTGACTAGGAGATATTAGAATACAGAATTTTAAATGACGGTATATGAACTGCTATGGCGAATGAGCTAGTATAATAAAGCCAGATTAATCTGGACCATGCCTTTCATTATCCAGGTCCGACACCACTTGGTTCAACGAACCGGGTGTGCACTGGGACACATCATCAGTAATGTAACCTCGGATCATCAGGTGTTTCGGGCCTTTAATCACTAGACACCCTACTCGAGGTGGCCCAACAGTGTCAGGCTCAGACACTGCCTGTATTCCTCCCAGGGACCAATAATGAGAGGCATGTAATTCTAAGGGTAATGATATTTTTTTAAAAAAATCACTACCTGGCATCTATATGCCAAGGGTTACATGGAAAATAAAACAATAATATTCTTACCACTAGTTTTGTGTCTTGGGTCAACCATTTTAACTCCAACAAACTGCCTCCAACAACGCTTGACTCCCGCCTGGGAGACCAAATCCACTTACTCCCATCACTCCGGTCTCCCGGGGAGGTCTCTGAAAAATGCTATCCGGTTAAAACGTCCCTAGCCCGGGACTCCATCTCCACTTTTATTGTGTCCTAAAACCTGTCTGACCACTCCAACTGCAGACCCTATCTGTTGCTAGGATACCAAGCAGCCTTACTTATTCAACTCTTAAAGGTACACTGTCCATTTGGGTTTAAATATCTAAGCCTTCGTATTGGCCTCCAGTGGCCTGGAGAATGAAGAGCGTGTCACTGTAAGGTTAGGTTGAGATTATGCGGGCAGTGGGCAAAAAAGCCCCCTCGTGTTTTTTGATCTCGCCACTTGAGATTCAATTTCACGTGACCCTGCCACTTTGAACTGGCCCACGCCTCCATTAACCAGGTCCACCACTTGCCTTTATTGAAACTTGCCCCTCTTAACACAGAATATCCACTTTATGGGAATTTACTAAGTTAGGGTGAAATTATGCGGGCAGTGGGCAATTCAGCCCTCTTGTGCTTTCTGATCTTGCCACTTGAGATTCAGTTTCACACGACCCTGCCACTTCAAAATGACCGACGCCTTCACTAACCAAGTCCAACACTCATCCCTGTTGAAATTTACCCCTCTCGACCCGGAGCACTAGGTCTATGGGGACTTAACAAGGGTCAATCAGGGTGTGCTTTGGGTTTGTGGGGCTAAAACCAGAGTTAATCGGGAAGTGCCTAAAATTTATGGGGATGTGCACCCCATCTGGATTAGGTTTAAATTTTAAACCATATAGGCAGTGGGCAATTCAGCCCTCTTGTGCTTTCTGATCTCGCCACCAGAGATTCAGTTTCACACGATCCTGCCACTTTAAACTGGCCCACGCCTTTACCAACCAGGCCCAACACTTATCCCTGTTGATCAGTCAGGGTGTGCTTTAGGTTTGTACGGCTGAAGCCAGAGTTAATCGGGAAATGCCTAGGGTTTGTGGGGGTGTATGCCCCTTTTGGACCTTAGGATTAGGTTTAAATTTTAGGCTAGTGGATATATTTAAACTGGCCGACGCCTTCACCAATCAGACCCAACACTTATTCCTGTTGAAATTACCCCTCTTGACACGGGACACTGTCTATGGGGGTTTAGCAAGGGTCAATCAGGATGTGCTTTGGGTTTGTGGGGCTAAAGCCAGGGTTAATCGGGGAGTGAATAGGGTTTGTGGGGGTGTGTACCCCATCTAAACTTTAGTAGGGTTTGTGGGGGTGTGTACCCCATCTAAACTTTAGTAGGGTTTGTGGGGGGGGTGTGTACCCCATCTAAACTTTAGTAGGGTTTGTGGGGGTGTGTACCCCATCTAAACTTTAAGATTAGGTTTAAGTTTTAAGCTAGTGAATATATATGTTTGACTAGGAGATATTAGAATACAGAATTTTAAATGACGGTATATGAACTGCTATGGCGAATGAGCTAGTATAATAAAGCCAGATTAATCTGGACCATGCCTTTCATTATCCAGGTCCGACACCACTTGGTTCAACGAACCGGGTGTGCACTGGGACACATCATCAGTAATGTAACCTCGGATCATCAGGTGTTTCGGGCCTTTAATCACTAGACACCCTACTCGAGGTGGCCCAACAGTGTCAGGCTCAGACACTGCCTGTATTCCTCCCAGGGACCAATAATGAGAGGCATGTAATTCTAAGGGTAATGATATTTTTTTAAAAAAATCACTACCTGGCATCTATATGCCAAGGGTTACATGGAAAATAAAACAATAATATTCTTACCACTAGTTTTGTGTCTTGGGTCAACCATTTTAACTCCAACAAACTGCCTCCAACAACGCTTGACTCCCGCCTGGGAGACCAAATCCACTTACTCCCATCACTCCGGTCTCCCGGGGAGGTCTCTGAAAAATGCTATCCGGTTAAAACGTCCCTAGCCCGGGACTCCATCTCCACTTTTATTGTGTCCTAAAACCTGTCTGACCACTCCAACTGCAGACCCTATCTGTTGCTAGGATACCAAGCAGCCTTACTTATTCAACTCTTAAAGGTACACTGTCCATTTGGGTTTAAATATCTAAGCCTTCGTATTGGCCTCCAGTGGCCTGGAGAATGAAGAGCGTGTCACTGTAAGGTTAGGTTGAGATTATGCGGGCAGTGGGCAAAAAAGCCCCCTCGTGTTTTTTGATCTCGCCACTTGAGATTCAATTTCACGTGACCCTGCCACTTTGAACTGGCCCACGCCTCCATTAACCAGGTCCACCACTTGCCTTTATTGAAACTTGCCCCTCTTAACACAGAATATCCAGTTTATGGGAATTTACTAAGTTAGGGTGAAATTATGCGGGCAGTGGGCAATTCAGCCCTCTTGTGCTTTCTGATCTTGCCACTTGAGATTCAGTTTCACACGACCCTGCCACTTCAAAATGACCGACGCCTTCACTAACCAAGTCCAACACTCATCCCTGTTGAAATTTACCCCTCTCGACCCGGAGCACTAGGTCTATGGGGACTTAACAAGGGTCAATCAGGGTGTGCTTTGGGTTTGTGGGGCTAAAACCAGAGTTAATCGGGAAGTGCCTAAAATTTATGGGGATGTGCACCCCATCTGGATTAGGTTTAAATTTTAAACCATATAGGCAGTGGGCAATTCAGCCCTCTTGTGCTTTCTGATCTCGCCACCAGAGATTCAGTTTCACACGATCCTGCCACTTTAAACTGGCCCACGCCTTTACCAACCAGGCCCAACACTTATCCCTGTTGATCAGTCAGGGTGTGCTTTAGGTTTGTACGGCTGAAGCCAGAGTTAATCGGGAAATGCCTAGGGTTTGTGGGGGTGTATGCCCCTTTTGGACCTTAGGATTAGGTTTAAATTTTAGGCTAGTGGATATATTTAAACTGGCCGACGCCTTCACCAATCAGACCCAACACTTATTCCTGTTGAAATTACCCCTCTTGACACGGGACACTGTCTATGGGGGTTTAGCAAGGGTCAATCAGGATGTGCTTTGGGTTTGTGGGGCTAAAGCCAGGGTTAATCGGGGAGTGAATAGGGTTTGTGGGGGTGTGTACCCCATCTAAACTTTAGTAGGGTTTGTGGGGGTGTGTACCCCATCTAAACTTTAGTAGGGTTTGTGGGGGGGGTGTGTACCCCATCTAAACTTTAGTAGGGTTTGTGGGGGTGTGTACCCCATCTAAACTTTAAGATTAGGTTTAAGTTTTAAGCTAGTGAATATATATGTTTGACTAGGAGATATTAGAATACAGAATTTTAAATGACGGTATATGAACTGCTATGGCGAATGAGCTAGTATAATAAAGCCAGATTAATCTGGACCATGCCTTTCATTATCCAGGTCCGACACCACTTGGTTCAACGAACCGGGTGTGCACTGGGACACATCATCAGTAATGTAACCTCGGATCATCAGGTGTTTCGGGCCTTTAATCACTAGACACCCTACTCGAGGTGGCCCAACAGTGTCAGGCTCAGACACTGCCTGTATTCCTCCCAGGGACCAATAATGAGAGGCATGTAATTCTAAGGGTAATGATATTTTTTTTAAAAAATCACTACCTGGCATCTATATGCCAAGGGTTACATGGAAAATAAAACAATAATATTCTTACCACTAGTTTTGTGTCTTGGGTCAACCATTTTAACTCCAACAAACTGCCTCCAACAACGCTTGACTCCCGCCTGGGAGACCAAATCCACTTACTCCCATCACTCCGGTCTCCCGGGGAGGTCTCTGAAAAATGCTATCCGGTTAAAACGTCCCTAGCCCGGGACTCCATCTCCACTTTTATTGTGTCCTAAAACCTGTCTGACCACTCCAACTGCAGACCCTATCTGTTGCTAGGATACCAAGCAGCCTTACTTATTCAACTCTTAAAGGTACACTGTCCATTTGGGTTTAAATATCTAAGCCTTCGTATTGGCCTCCAGTGGCCTGGAGAATGAAGAGCGTGTCACTGTAAGGTTAGGTTGAGATTATGCGGGCAGTGGGCAAAAAAGCCCCCTCGTGTTTTTTGATCTCGCCACTTGAGATTCAATTTCACGTGACCCTGCCACTTTGAACTGGCCCACGCCTTCATTAACCAGGTCCACCACTTGCCTTTATTGAAACTTGCCCCTCTTAACACAGAATATCCAGTTTATGGGAATTTACTAAGTTAGGGTGAAATTATGCGGGCAGTGGGCAATTCAGCCCTCTTGTGCTTTCTGATCTTGCCACTTGAGATTCAGTTTCACACGACCCTGCCACTTCAAAATGACCGACGCCTTCACTAACCAAGTCCAACACTCATCCCTGTTGAAATTTACCCCTCTCGACCCGGAGCACTAGGTCTATGGGGACTTAACAAGGGTCAATCAGGGTGTGCTTTGGGTTTGTGGGGCTAAAACCAGAGTTAATCGGGAAGTGCCTAAAATTTATGGGGATGTGCACCCCATCTGGATTAGGTTTAAATTTTAAACCATATAGGCAGTGGGCAATTCAGCCCTCTTGTGCTTTCTGATCTCGCCACCAGAGATTCAGTTTCACACGATCCTGCCACTTTAAACTGGCCCACGCCTTTACCAACCAGGCCCAACACTTATCCCTGTTGATCAGTCAGGGTGTGCTTTAGGTTTGTACGGCTGAAGCCAGAGTTAATCGGGAAATGCCTAGGGTTTGTGGGGGTGTATGCCCCTTTTGGACCTTAGGATTAGGTTTAAATTTTAGGCTAGTGGATATATTTAAACTGGCCGACGCCTTCACCAATCAGACCCAACACTTATTCCTGTTGAAATTACCCCTCTTGACACGGGACACTGTCTATGGGGGTTTAGCAAGGGTCAATCAGGATGTGCTTTGGGTTTGTGGGGCTAAAGCCAGGGTTAATCGGGGAGTGAATAGGGTTTGTGGGGGTGTGTACCCCATCTAAACTTTAGTAGGGTTTGTGGGGGTGTGTACCCCATCTAAACTTTAGTAGGGTTTGTGGGGGGGTGTGTACCCCATCTAAACTTTAGTAGGGTTTGTGGGGGTGTGTACCCCATCTAAACCTTAAGATTAGGTTTAAGTTTTAAGCTAGTGAATATATATGTTTGACTAGGAGATATTAGAATACAGAATTTTAAATGACGGTATATGAACTGCTATGGCGAATGAGCTAGTATAATAAAGCCAGATTAATCTGGACCATGCCTTTCATTATCCAGGTCCGACACCACTTGGTTCAACGAACCGGGTGTGCACTGGGACACATCATCAGTAATGTAACCTCGGATCATCAGGTGTTTCGGGCCTTTAATCACTAGACACCCTACTCGAGGTGGCCCAACAGTGTCAGGCTCAGACACTGCCTGTATTCCTCCCAGGGACCAATAATGAGAGGCATGTAATTCTAAGGGTAATGATATTTTTTAAAAAAAATCACTACCTGGCATCTATATGCCAAGGGTTACATGGAAAATAAAACAATAATATTCTTACCACTGGTTTTGTGTCTTGGGTCAACCATTTTAACTCCAACAAACTGCCTCCAACAACGCTTGACTCCCGCCTGGGAGACCAAATCCACTTACTCCCA
Source organism: Hemitrygon akajei (assembly GCF_048418815.1). Taxonomy (NCBI): domain Eukaryota; kingdom Metazoa; phylum Chordata; class Chondrichthyes; order Myliobatiformes; family Dasyatidae; genus Hemitrygon; species Hemitrygon akajei. The sequence goes on along the minus strand of NC_133135.1, from coordinate 113,922,673 downwards.
TCACTCCGGTCTCCCGGGGAGGTCTCTGAAAAATGCTATCCGGTTAAAACGTCCCTAGCCCGGGACTCCATCTCCACTTTTATTGTGTCCTAAAACCTGTCTGACCACTCCAACTGCAGACCCTATCTGTTGCTAGGATACCAAGCAGCCTTACTTATTCAACTCTTAAAGGTACACTGTCCATTTGGGTTTAAATATCTAAGCCTTCGTATTGGCCTCCAGTGGCCTGGAGAATGAAGAGCGTGTCACTGTAAGGTTAGGTTGAGATTATGCGGGCAGTGGGCAAAAAAGCCCCCTCGTGTTTTTTGATCTCGCCACTTGAGATTCAATTTCACGTGACCCTGCCACTTTGAACTGGCCCACGCCTCCATTAACCAGGTCCACCACTTGCCTTTATTGAAACTTGCCCCTCTTAACACAGAATATCCAATTTATGGGAATTTACTAAGTTAGGGTGAAATTATGCGGGCAGTGGGCAATTCAGCCCTCTTGTGCTTTCTGATCTTGCCACTTGAGATTCAGTTTCACACGACCCTGCCACTTCAAAATGACCGACGCCTTCACTAACCAAGTCCAACACTCATCCCTGTTGAAATTTACCCCTCTCGACCCGGAGCACTAGGTCTATGGGGACTTAACAAGGGTCAATCAGGGTGTGCTTTGGGTTTGTGGGGCTAAAACCAGAGTTAATCGGGAAGTGCCTAAAATTTATGGGGATGTGCACCCCATCTGGATTAGGTTTAAATTTTAAACCATATAGGCAGTGGGCAATTCAGCCCTCTTGTGCTTTCTGATCTCGCCACCAGAGATTCAGTTTCACACGATCCTGCCACTTTAAACTGGCCCACGCCTTTACCAACCAGGCCCAACACTTATCCCTGTTGATCAGTCAGGGTGTGCTTTAGGTTTGTACGGCTGAAGCCAGAGTTAATCGGGAAATGCCTAGGGTTTGTGGGGGTGTATGCCCCTTTTGGACCTTAGGATTAGGTTTAAATTTTAGGCTAGTGGATATATTTAAACTGGCCGACGCCTTCACCAATCAGACCCAACACTTATTCCTGTTGAAATTACCCCTCTTGACACGGGACACTGTCTATGGGGGTTTAGCAAGGGTCAATCAGGATGTGCTTTGGGTTTGTGGGGCTAAAGCCAGGGTTAATCGGGGAGTGAATAGGGTTTGTGGGGGTGTGTACCCCATCTAAACTTTAGTAGGGTTTGTGGGGGTGTGTACCCCATCTAAACTTTAGTAGGGTTTGTGGGGGGGTGTGTACCCCATCTAAACTTTAGTAGGGTTTGTGGGGGTGTGTACCCCATCTAAACTTTAAGATTAGGTTTAAGTTTTAAGCTAGTGAATATATATGTTTGACTAGGAGATATTAGAATACAGAATTTTAAATGACGGTATATGAACTGCTATGGCGAATGAGCTAGTATAATAAAGCCAGATTAATCTGGACCATGCCTTTCATTATCCAGGTCCGACACCACTTGGTTCAACGAACCGGGTGTGCACTGGGACACATCATCAGTAATGTAACCTCGGATCATCAGGTGTTTCGGGCCTTTAATCACTAGACACCCTACTCGAGGTGGCCCAACAGTGTCAGGCTCAGACACTGCCTGTATTCCTCCCAGGGACCAATAATGAGAGGCATGTAATTCTAAGGGTAATGATATTTTTTTAAAAAAATCACTACCTGGCATCTATATGCCAAGGGTTACATGGAAAATAAAACAATAATATTCTTACCACTGGTTTTGTGTCTTGGGTCAACCATTTTAACTCCAACAAACTGCCTCCAACAACGCTTGACTCCCGCCTGGGAGACCAAATCCACTTACTCCCATCACTCCGGTCTCCCGGGGAGGTCTCTGAAAAATGCTATCCGGTTAAAACGTCCCTAGCCCGGGACTCCATCTCCACTTTTATTGTGTCCTAAAACCTGTCTGACCACTCCAACTGCAGACCCTATCTGTTGCTAGGATACCAAGCAGCCTTACTTATTCAACTCTTAAAGGTACACTGTCCATTTGGGTTTAAATATCTAAGCCTTCTCATTGGCCTCCAGTGGCCTGGAGAATGAAGAGCGTGTCACTGTAAGGTTAGGTTGAGATTATGCGGGCAGTGGGCAAAAAAGCCCCCTCGTGTTTTTTGATCTCGCCACTTGAGATTCAATTTCACGTGACCCTGCCACTTTGAACTGGCCCACGCCTTCATTAACCAGGTCCACCACTTGCCTTTATTGAAACTTGCCCCTCTTAACACAGAATATCCAATTTATGGGAATTTACTAAGTTAGGGTGAAATTATGCGGGCAGTGGGCAATTCAGCCCTCTTGTGCTTTCTGATCTTGCCACTTGAGATTCAGTTTCACACGACCCTGCCACTTCAAAATGACCGACGCCTTCACTAACCAAGTCCAACACTCATCCCTGTTGAAATTTACCCCTCTCGACCCGGAGCACTAGGTCTATGGGGACTTAACAAGGGTCAATCAGGGTGTGCTTTGGGTTTGTGGGGCTAAAACCAGAGTTAATCGGGAAGTGCCTAAAATTTATGGGGATGTGCACCCCATCTGGATTAGGTTTAAATTTTAAACCATATAGGCAGTGGGCAATTCAGCCCTCTTGTGCTTTCTGATCTCGCCACCAGAGATTCAGTTTCACACGATCCTGCCACTTTAAACTGGCCCACGCCTTTACCAACCAGGCCCAACACTTATCCCTGTTGATCAGTCAGGGTGTGCTTTAGGTTTGTACGGCTGAAGCCAGAGTTAATCGGGAAATGCCTAGGGTTTGTGGGGGTGTATGCCCCTTTTGGACCTTAGGATTAGGTTTAAATTTTAGGCTAGTGGATATATTTAAACTGGCCGACGCCTTCACCAATCAGACCCAACACTTATTCCTGTTGAAATTACCCCTCTTGACACGGGACACTGTCTATGGGGGTTTAGCAAGGGTCAATCAGGATGTGCTTTGGGTTTGTGGGGCTAAAGCCAGGGTTAATCGGGGAGTGAATAGGGTTTGTGGGGGTGTGTACCCCATCTAAACTTTAGTAGGGTTTGTGGGGGTGTGTACCCCATCTAAACTTTAGTAGGGTTTGTGGGGGGGTGTGTACCCCATCTAAACTTTAGTAGGGTTTGTGGGGGTGTGTACCCCATCTAAACCTTAAGATTAGGTTTAAGTTTTAAGCTAGTGAATATATATGTTTGACTAGGAGATATTAGAATACAGAATTTTAAATGACGGTATATGAACTGCTATGGCGAATGAGCTAGTATAATAAAGCCAGATTAATCTGGACCATGCCTTTCATTATCCAGGTCCGACACCACTTGGTTCAACGAACCGGGTGTGCACTGGGACACATCATCAGTAATGTAACCTCGGATCATCAGGTGTTTCGGGCCTTTAATCACTAGACACCCTACTCGAGGTGGCCCAACAGTGTCAGGCTCAGACACTGCCTGTATTCCTCCCAGGGACCAATAATGAGAGGCATGTAATTCTAAGGGTAATGATATTTTTTAAAAAAAATCACTACCTGGCATCTATATGCCAAGGGTTACATGGAAAATAAAACAATAATATTCTTACCACTAGTTTTGTGTCTTGGGTCAACCATTTTAACTCCAACAAACTGCCTCCAACAACGCTTGACTCCCGCCTGGGAGACCAAATCCACTTACTCCCATCACTCCGGTCTCCCGGGGAGGTCTCTGAAAAATGCTATCCGGTTAAAACGTCCCTAGCCCGGGACTCCATCTCCACTTTTATTGTGTCCTAAAACCTGTCTGACCACTCCAACTGCAGACCCTATCTGTTGCTAGGATACCAAGCAGCCTTACTTATTCAACTCTTAAAGGTACACTGTCCATTTGGGTTTAAATATCTAAGCCTTCGTATTGGCCTCCAGTGGCCTGGAGAATGAAGAGCGTGTCACTGTAAGGTTAGGTTGAGATTATGCGGGCAGTGGGCAAAAAAGCCCCCTCGTGTTTTTTGATCTCGCCACTTGAGATTCAATTTCACGTGACCCTGCCACTTTGAACTGGCCCACGCCTCCATTAACCAGGTCCACCACTTGCCTTTATTGAAACTTGCCCCTCTTAACACAGAATATCCAATTTATGGGAATTTACTAAGTTAGGGTGAAATTATGCGGGCAGTGGGCAATTCAGCCCTCTTGTGCTTTCTGATCTTGCCACTTGAGATTCAGTTTCACACGACCCTGCCACTTCAAAATGACCGACGCCTTCACTAACCAAGTCCAACACTCATCCCTGTTGAAATTTACCCCTCTCGACCCGGAGCACTAGGTCTATGGGGACTTAACAAGGGTCAATCAGGGTGTGCTTTGGGTTTGTGGGGCTAAAACCAGAGTTAATCGGGAAGTGCCTAAAATTTATGGGGATGTGCACCCCATCTGGATTAGGTTTAAATTTTAAACCATATAGGCAGTGGGCAATTCAGCCCTCTTGTGCTTTCTGATCTCGCCACCAGAGATTCAGTTTCACACGATCCTGCCACTTTAAACTGGCCCACGCCTTTACCAACCAGGCCCAACACTTATCCCTGTTGATCAGTCAGGGTGTGCTTTAGGTTTGTACGGCTGAAGCCAGAGTTAATCGGGAAATGCCTAGGGTTTGTGGGGGTGTATGCCCCTTTTGGACCTTAGGATTAGGTTTAAATTTTAGGCTAGTGGATATATTTAAACTGGCCGACGCCTTCACCAATCAGACCCAACACTTATTCCTGTTGAAATTACCCCTCTTGACACGGGACACTGTCTATGGGGGTTTAGCAAGGGTCAATCAGGATGTGCTTTGGGTTTGTGGGGCTAAAGCCAGGGTTAATCGGGGAGTGAATAGGGTTTGTGGGGGTGTGTACCCCATCTAAACTTTAGTAGGGTTTGTGGGGGTGTGTACCCCATCTAAACTTTAGTAGGGTTTGTGGGGGGGTGTGTACCCCATCTAAACTTTAGTAGGGTTTGTGGGGGGGTGTGTACCCCATCTAAACTTTAGTAGGGTTTGTGGGGGTGTGTACCCCATCTAAACTTTAAGATTAGGTTTAAGTTTTAAGCTAGTGAATATATATGTTTGACTAGGAGATATTAGAATACAGAATTTTAAATGACGGTATATGAACTGCTATGGCGAATGAGCTAGTATAATAAAGCCAGATTAATCTGGACCATGCCTTTCATTATCCAGGTCCGACACCACTTGGTTCAACGAACCGGGTGTGCACTGGGACACATCATCAGTAATGTAACCTCGGATCATCAGGTGTTTCGGGCCTTTAATCACTAGACACCCTACTCGAGGTGGCCCAACAGTGTCAGGCTCAGACACTGCCTGTATTCCTCCCAGGGACCAATAATGAGAGGCATGTAATTCTAAGGGTAATGATATTTTTTTTAAAAAATCACTACCTGGCATCTATATGCCAAGGGTTACATGGAAAATAAAACAATAATATTCTTACCACTAGTTTTGTGTCTTGGGTCAACCATTTTAACTCCAACAAACTGCCTCCAACAACGCTTGACTCCCGCCTGGGAGACCAAATCCACTTACTCCCATCACTCCGGTCTCCCGGGGAGGTCTCTGAAAAATGCTATCCGGTTAAAACGTCCCTAGCCCGGGACTCCATCTCCACTTTTATTGTGTCCTAAAACCTGTCTGACCACTCCAACTGCAGACCCTATCTGTTGCTAGGATACCAAGCAGCCTTACTTATTCAACTCTTAAAGGTACACTGTCCATTTGGGTTTAAATATCTAAGCCTTCGTATTGGCCTCCAGTGGCCTGGAAAATGAAGAGCGTGTCACTGTAAGGTTAGGTTGAGATTATGCGGGCAGTGGGCAAAAAAGCCCCCTCGTGTTTTTTGATCTCGCCACTTGAGATTCAATTTCACGTGACCCTGCCACTTTGAACTGGCCCACGCCTCCATTAACCAGGTCCACCACTTGCCTTTATTGAAACTTGCCCCTCTTAACACAGAATATCCAATTTATGGGAATTTACTAAGTTAGGGTGAAATTATGCGGGCAGTGGGCAATTCAGCCCTCTTGTGCTTTCTGATCTTGCCACTTGAGATTCAGTTTCACACGACCCTGCCACTTCAAAATGACCGACGCCTTCACTAACCAAGTCCAACACTCATCCCTGTTGAAATTTACCCCTCTCGACCCGGAGCACTAGGTCTATGGGGACTTAACAAGGGTCAATCAGGGTGTGCTTTGGGTTTGTGGGGCTAAAACCAGAGTTAATCGGGAAGTGCCTAAAATTTATGGGGATGTGCACCCCATCTGGATTAGGTTTAAATTTTAAACCATATAGGCAGTGGGCAATTCAGCCCTCTTGTGCTTTCTGATCTCGCCACCAGAGATTCAGTTTCACACGATCCTGCCACTTTAAACTGGCCCACGCCTTTACCAACCAGGCCCAACACTTATCCCTGTTGATCAGTCAGGGTGTGCTTTAGGTTTGTACGGCTGAAGCCAGAGTTAATCGGGAAATGCCTAGGGTTTGTGGGGGTGTATGCCCCTTTTGGACCTTAGGATTAGGTTTAAATTTTAGGCTAGTGGATATATTTAAACTGGCCGACGCCTTCACCAATCAGACCCAACACTTATTCCTGTTGAAATTACCCCTCTTGACACGGGACACTGTCTATGGGGGTTTAGCAAGGGTCAATCAGGATGTGCTTTGGGTTTGTGGGGCTAAAGCCAGGGTTAATCGGGGAGTGAATAGGGTTTGTGGGGGTGTGTACCCCATCTAAACTTTAGTAGGGTTTGTGGGGGTGTGTACCCCATCTAAACTTTAGTAGGGTTTGTGGGGGTGTGTACCCCATCTAAACTTTAAGATTAGGTTTAAGTTTTAAGCTAGTGAATATATATGTTTGACTAGGAGATATTAGAACACAGAATTTTAAATGACGGTATATGAACTGCTATGGCGAATGAGCTAGTATAATAAAGCCAGATTAATCTGGACCATGCCTTTCATTATCCAGGTCCGACACCACTTGGTTCAACGAACCGGGTGTGCACTGGGACACATCATCAGTAATGTAACCTCGGATCATCAGGTGTTTCGGGCCTTTAATCACTAGACACCCTACTCGAGGTGGCCCAACAGTGTCAGGCTCAGACACTGCCTGTATTCCTCCCAGGGACCAATAATGAGAGGCATGTAATTCTAAGGGTAATGATATTTTTAAAAAAAAATCACTACCTGGCATCTATATGCCAAGGGTTACATGGAAAATAAAACAATAATATTCTTACCACTAGTTTTGTGTCTTGGGTCAACCATTTTAACTCCAACAAACTGCCTCCAACAACGCTTGACTCCCGCCTGGGAGACCAAATCCACTTACTCCCATCACTCCGGTCTCCCGGGGAGGTCTCTGAAAAATGCTATCCGGTTAAAACGTCCCTAGCCCGGGACTCCATCTCCACTTTTATTGTGTCCTAAAACCTGTCTGACCACTCCAACTGCAGACCCTATCTGTTGCTAGGATACCAAGCAGCCTTACTTATTCAACTCTTAAAGGTACACTGTCCATTTGGGTTTAAATATCTAAGCCTTCGTATTGGCCTCCAGTGGCCTGGAGAATGAAGAGCGTGTCACTGTAAGGTTAGGTTGAGATTATGCGGGCAGTGGGCAAAAAAGCCCCCTCGTGTTTTTTGATCTCGCCACTTGAGATTCAATTTCACGTGACCCTGCCACTTTGAACTGGCCCACGCCTCCATTAACCAGGTCCACCACTTGCCTTTATTGAAACTTGCCCCTCTTAACACAGAATATCCAGTTTATGGGAATTTACTAAGTTAGGGTGAAATTATGCGGGCAGTGGGCAATTCAGCCCTCTTGTGCTTTCTGATCTTGCCACTTGAGATTCAGTTTCACACGACCCTGCCACTTCAAAATGACCGACGCCTTCACTAACCAAGTCCAACACTCATCCCTGTTGAAATTTACCCCTCTCGACCCGGAGCACTAGGTCTATGGGGACTTAACAAGGGTCAATCAGGGTGTGCTTTGGGTTTGTGGGGCTAAAACCAGAGTTAATCGGGAAGTGCCTAAAATTTATGGGGATGTGCACCCCATCTGGATTAGGTTTAAATTTTAAACCATATAGGCAGTGGGCAATTCAGCCCTCTTGTGCTTTCTGATCTCGCCACCAGAGATTCAGTTTCACACGATCCTGCCACTTTAAACTGGCCCACGCCTTTACCAACCAGGCCCAACACTTATCCCTGTTGATCAGTCAGGGTGTGCTTTAGGTTTGTACGGCTGAAGCCAGAGTTAATCGGGAAATGCCTAGGGTTTGTGGGGGTGTATGCCCCTTTTGGACCTTAGGATTAGGTTTAAATTTTAGGCTAGTGGATATATTTAAACTGGCCGACGCCTTCACCAATCAGACCCAACACTTATTCCTGTTGAAATTACCCCTCTTGACACGGGACACTGTCTATGGGGGTTTAGCAAGGGTCAATCAGGATGTGCTTTGGGTTTGTGGGGCTAAAGCCAGGGTTAATCGGGGAGTGAATAGGGTTTGTGGGGGTGTGTACCCCATCTAAACTTTAGTAGGGTTTGTGGGGGTGTGTACCCCATCTAAACTTTAGTAGGGTTTGTGGGGGTGTGTACCCCATCTAAACTTTAAGATTAGGTTTAAGTTTTAAGCTAGTGAATATATATGTTTGACTAGGAGATATTAGAATACAGAATTTTAAATGACGGTATATGAACTGCTATGGCGAATGAGCTAGTATAATAAAGCCAGATTAATCTGGACCATGCCTTTCATTATCCAGGTCCGACACCACTTGGTTCAACGAACCGGGTGTGCACTGGGACACATCATCAGTAATGTAACCTCGGATCATCAGGTGTTTCGGGCCTTTAATCACTAGACACCCTACTCGAGGTGGCCCAACAGTGTCAGGCTCAGACACTGCCTGTATTCCTCCCAGGGACCAATAATGAGAGGCATGTAATTCTAAGGGTAATGATATTTTTTAAAAAAAATCACTACCTGGCATCTATATGCCAAGGGTTACATGGAAAATAAAACAATAATATTCTTACCACTGGTTTTGTGTCTTGGGTCAACCATTTTAACTCCAACAAACTGCCTCCAACAACGCTTGACTCCCGCCTGGGAGACCAAATCCACTTACTCCCATCACTCCGGTCTCCCGGGGAGGTCTCTGAAAAATGCTATCCGGTTAAAACGTCCCTAGCCCGGGACTCCATCTCCACTTTTATTGTGTCCTAAAACCTGTCTGACCACTCCAACTGCAGACCCTATCTGTTGCTAGGATACCAAGCAGCCTTACTTATTCAACTCTTAAAGGTACACTGTCCATTTGGGTTTAAATATCTAAGCCTTCTCATTGGCCTCCAGTGGCCTGGAGAATGAAGAGCGTGTCACTGTAAGGTTAGGTTGAGATTATGCGGGCAGTGGGCAAAAAAGCCCCCTCGTGTTTTTTGATCTCGCCACTTGAGATTCAATTTCACGTGACCCTGCCACTTTGAACTGGCCCACGCCTTCATTAACCAGGTCCACCACTTGCCTTTATTGAAACTTGCCCCTCTTAACACAGAATATCCAATTTATGGGAATTTACTAAGTTAGGGTGAAATTATGCGGGCAGTGGGCAATTCAGCCCTCTTGTGCTTTCTGATCTTGCCACTTGAGATTCAGTTTCACACGACCCTGCCACTTCAAAATGACCGACGCCTTCACTAACCAAGTCCAACACTCATCCCTGTTGAAATTTACCCCTCTCGACCCGGAGCACTAGGTCTATGGGGACTTAACAAGGGTCAATCAGGGTGTGCTTTGGGTTTGTGGGGCTAAAACCAGAGTTAATCGGGAAGTGCCTAAAATTTATGGGGATGTGCACCCCATCTGGATTAGGTTTAAATTTTAAACCATATAGGCAGTGGGCAATTCAGCCCTCTTGTGCTTTCTGATCTCGCCACCAGAGATTCAGTTTCACACGATCCTGCCACTTTAAACTGGCCCACGCCTTTACCAACCAGGCCCAACATTTATCCCTGTTGATCAGTCAGGGTGTGCTTTAGGTTTGTACGGCTGAAGCCAGAGTTAATCGGGAAATGCCTAGGGTTTGTGGGGGTGTATGCCCCTTTTGGACCTTAGGATTAGGTTTAAATTTTAGGCTAGTGGATATATTTAAACTGGCCGACGCCTTCACCAATCAGACCCAACACTTATTCCTGTTGAAATTACCCCTCTTGACACGGGACACTGTCTATGGGGGTTTAGCAAGGGTCAATCAGGATGTGCTTTGGGTTTGTGGGGCTAAAGCCAGGGTTAATCGGGGAGTGAATAGGGTTTGTGGGGGTGTGTACCCCATCTAAACTTTAGTAGGGTTTGTGGGGGTGTGTACCCCATCTAAACTTTAGTAGGGTTTGTGGGGGGGTGTGTACCCCATCTAAACTTTAGTAGGGTTTGTGGGGGTGTGTACCCCATCTAAACTTTAAGATTAGGTTTAAGTTTTAAGCTAGTGAATATATATGTTTGACTAGGAGATATTAGAATACAGAATTTTAAATGACGGTATATGAACTGCTATGGCGAATGAGCTAGTATAATAAAGCCAGATTAATCTGGACCATGCCTTTCATTATCCAGGTCCGACACCACTTGGTTCAACGAACCGGGTGTGCACTGGGACACATCATCAGTAATGTAACCTCGGATCATCAGGTGTTTCGGGCCTTTAATCACTAGACACCCTACTCGAGGTGGCCCAACAGTGTCAGGCTCAGACACTGCCTGTATTCCTCCCAGGGACCAATAATGAGAGGCATGTAATTCTAAGGGTAATGATATTTTTAAAAAAAAATCACTACCTGGCATCTATATGCCAAGGGTTACATGGAAAATAAAACAATAATATTCTTACCACTAGTTTTGTGTCTTGGGTCAACCATTTTAACTCCAACAAACTGCCTCCAACAACGCTTGACTCCCGCCTGGGAGACCAAATCCACTTACTCCCATCACTCCGGTCTCCCGGGGAGGTCTCTGAAAAATGCTATCCGGTTAAAACGTCCCTAGCCCGGGACTCCATCTCCACTTTTATTGTGTCCTAAAACCTGTCTGACCACTCCAACTGCAGACCCTATCTGTTGCTAGGATACCAAGCAGCCTTACTTATTCAACTCTTAAAGGTACACTGTCCATTTGGGTTTAAATATCTAAGCCTTCGTATTGGCCTCCAGTGGCCTGGAGAATGAAGAGCGTGTCACTGTAAGGTTAGGTTGAGATTATGCGGGCAGTGGACAAAAAAGCCCCCTCGTGTTTTTTGATCTCGCCACTTGAGATTCAATTTCACGTGACCCTGCCACTTTGAACTGGCCCACGCCTCCATTAACCAGGTCCACCACTTGCCTTTATTGAAACTTGCCCCTCTTAACACAGAATATCCAGTTTATGGGAATTTACTAAGTTAGGGTGAAATTATGCGGGCAGTGGGCAATTCAGCCCTCTTGTGCTTTCTGATCTTGCCACTTGAGATTCAGTTTCACACGACCCTGCCACTTCAAAATGACCGACGCCTTCACTAACCAAGTCCAACACTCATCCCTGTTGAAATTTACCCCTCTCGACCCGGAGCACTAGGTCTATGGGGACTTAACAAGGGTCAATCAGGGTGTGCTTTGGGTTTGTGGGGCTAAAACCAGAGTTAATCGGGAAGTGCCTAAAATTTATGGGGATGTGCACCCCATCTGGATTAGGTTTAAATTTTAAACCATATAGGCAGTGGGCAATTCAGCCCTCTTGTGCTTTCTGATCTCGCCACCAGAGATTCAGTTTCACACGATCCTGCCACTTTAAACTGGCCCACGCCTTTACCAACCAGGCCCAACACTTATCCCTGTTGATCAGTCAGGGTGTGCTTTAGGTTTGTACGGCTGAAGCCAGAGTTAATCGGGAAATGCCTAGGGTTTGTGGGGGTGTATGCCCCTTTTGGACCTTAGGATTAGGTTTAAATTTTAGGCTAGTGGATATATTTAAACTGGCCGACGCCTTCACCAATCAGACCCAACACTTATTCCTGTTGAAATTACCCCTCTTGACACGGGACACTGTCTATGGGGGTTTAGCAAGGGTCAATCAGGATGTGCTTTGGGTTTGTGGGGCTAAAGCCAGGGTTAATCGGGGAGTGAATAGGGTTTGTGGGGGTGTGTACCCCATCTAAACTTTAGTAGGGTTTGTGGGGGTGTGTACCCCATCTAAACTTTAGTAGGGTTTGTGGGGGGGTGTGTACCCCATCTAAACTTTAGTAGGGTTTGTGGGGGTGTGTACCCCATCTAAACTTTAAGATTAGGTTTAAGTTTTAAGCTAGTGAATATATATGTTTGACTAGGAGATATTAGAATACAGAATTTTAAATGACGGTATATGAACTGCTATGGCGAATGAGCTAGTATAATAAAGCCAGATTAATCTGGACCATGCCTTTCATTATCCAGGTCCGACACCACTTGGTTCAACGAACCGGGTGTGCACTGGGACACATCATCAGTAATGTAACCTCGGATCATCAGGTGTTTCGGGCCTTTAATCACTAGACACCCTACTCGAGGTGGCCCAACAGTGTCAGGCTCAGACACTGCCTGTATTCCTCCCAGGGACCAATAATGAGAGGCATGTAATTCTAAGGGTAATGATATTTTTTTAAAAAAATCACTACCTGGCATCTATATGCCAAGGGTTACATGGAAAATAAAACAATAATATTCTTACCACTAGTTTTGTGTCTTGGGTCAACCATTTTAACTCCAACAAACTGCCTCCAACAACGCTTGACTCCCGCCTGGGAGACCAAATCCACTTACTCCCATCACTCCGGTCTCCCGGGGAGGTCTCTGAAAAATGCTATCCGGTTAAAACGTCCCTAGCCCGGGACTCCATCTCCACTTTTATTGTGTCCTAAAACCTGTCTGACCACTCCAACTGCAGACCCTATCTGTTGCTAGGATACCAAGCAGCCTTACTTATTCAACTCTTAAAGGTACACTGTCCATTTGGGTTTAAATATCTAAGCCTTCGTATTGGCCTCCAGTGGCCTGGAGAATGAAGAGCGTGTCACTGTAAGGTTAGGTTGAGATTATGCGGGCAGTGGGCAAAAAAGCCCCCTCGTGTTTTTTGATCTCGCCACTTGAGATTCAATTTCACGTGACCCTGCCACTTTGAACTGGCCCACGCCTCCATTAACCAGGTCCACCACTTGCCTTTATTGAAACTTGCCCCTCTTAACACAGAATATCCAGTTTATGGGAATTTACTAAGTTAGGGTGAAATTATGCGGGCAGTGGGCAATTCAGCCCTCTTGTGCTTTCTGATCTTGCCACTTGAGATTCAGTTTCACACGACCCTGCCACTTCAAAATGACCGACGCCTTCACTAAACAAGTCCAACACTCATCCCTGTTGAAATTTACCCCTCTCGACCCGGAGCACTAGGTCTATGGGGACTTAACAAGGGTCAATCAGGGTGTGCTTTGGGTTTGTGGGGCTAAAACCAGAGTTAATCGGGAAGTGCCTAAAATTTATGGGGATGTGCACCCCATCTGGATTAGGTTTAAATTTTAAACCATATAGGCAGTGGGCAATTCAGCCCTCTTGTGCTTTCTGATCTCGCCACCAGAGATTCAGTTTCACACGATCCTGCCACTTTAAACTGGCCCACGCCTTTACCAACCAGGCCCAACACTTATCCCTGTTGATCAGTCAGGGTGTGCTTTAGGTTTGTACGGCTGAAGCCAGAGTTAATCGGGAAATGCCTAGGGTTTGTGGGGGTGTATGCCCCTTTTGGACCTTAGGATTAGGTTTAAATTTTAGGCTAGTGGATATATTTAAACTGGCCGACGCCTTCACCAATCAGACCCAACACTTATTCCTGTTGAAATTACCCCTCTTGACACGGGACACTGTCTATGGGGGTTTAGCAAGGGTCAATCAGGATGTGCTTTGGGTTTGTGGGGCTAAAGCCAGGGTTAATCGGGGAGTGAATAGGGTTTGTGGGGGTGTGTACCCCATCTAAACTTTAGTAGGGTTTGTGGGGGTGTGTACCCCATCTAAACTTTAGTAGGGTTTGTGGGGGGGGTGTGTACCCCATCTAAACTTTAGTAGGGTTTGTGGGGGTGTGTACCCCATCTAAACTTTAAGATTAGGTTTAAGTTTTAAGCTAGTGAATATATATGTTTGACTAGGAGATATTAGAATACAGAATTTTAAATGACGGTATATGAACTGCTATGGCGAATGAGCTAGTATAATAAAGCCAGATTAATCTGGACCATGCCTTTCATTATCCAGTTCCGACACCACTTGGTTCAACGAACCGGGTGTGCACTGGGACACATCATCAGTAATGTAACCTCGGATCATCAGGTGTTTCGGGCCTTTAATCACTAGACACCCTACTCGAGGTGGCCCAACAGTGTCAGGCTCAGACACTGCCTGTATTCCTCCCAGGGACCAATAATGAGAGGCATGTAATTCTAAGGGTAATGATATTTTTTTAAAAAAATCACTACCTGGCATCTATATGCCAAGGGTTACATGGAAAATAAAACAATAATATTCTTACCACTAGTTTTGTGTCTTGGGTCAACCATTTTAACTCCAACAAACTGCCTCCAACAACGCTTGACTCCCGCCTGGGAGACCAAATCCACTTACTCCCATCACTCCGGTCTCCCGGGGAGGTCTCTGAAAAATGCTATCCGGTTAAAACGTCCCTAGCCCGGGACTCCATCTCCACTTTTATTGTGTCCTAAAACCTGTCTGACCACTCCAACTGCAGACCCTATCTGTTGCTAGGATACCAAGCAGCCTTACTTATTCAACTCTTAAAGGTACACTGTCCATTTGGGTTTAAATATCTAAGCCTTCTCATTGGCCTCCAGTGGCCTGGAGAATGAAGAGCGTGTCACTGTAAGGTTAGGTTGAGATTATGCGGGCAGTGGGCAAAAAAGCCCCCTCGTGTTTTTTGATCTCGCCACTTGAGATTCAATTTCACGTGACCCTGCCACTTTGAACTGGCCCACGCCTTCATTAACCAGGTCCACCACTTGCCTTTATTGAAACTTGCCCCTCTTAACACAGAATATCCAGTTTATGGGAATTTACTAAGTTAGGGTGAAATTATGCGGGCAGTGGGCAATTCAGCCCTCTTGTGCTTTCTGATCTTGCCACTTGAGATTCAGTTTCACACGACCCTGCCACTTCAAAATGACCGACGCCTTCACTAACCAAGTCCAACACTCATCCCTGTTGAAATTTACCCCTCTCGACCCGGAGCACTAGGTCTATGGGGACTTAACAAGGGTCAATCAGGGTGTGCTTTGTGTTTGTGGGGCTAAAACCAGAGTTAATCGGGAAGTGCCTAAAATTTATGGGGATGTGCACCCCATCTGGATTAGGTTTAAATTTTAAACCATATAGGCAGTGGGCAATTCAGCCCTCTTGTGCTTTCTGATCTCGCCACCAGAGATTCAGTTTCACACGATCCTGCCACTTTAAACTGGCCCACGCCTTTACCAACCAGGCCCAACACTTATCCCTGTTGATCAGTCAGGGTGTGCTTTAGGTTTGTACGGCTGAAGCCAGAGTTAATCGGGAAATGCCTAGGGTTTGTGGGGGTGTATGCCCCTTTTGGACCTTAGGATTAGGTTTAAATTTTAGGCTAGTGGATATATTTAAACTGGCCGACGCCTTCACCAATCAGACCCAACACTTATTCCTGTTGAAATTACCCCTCTTGACACGGGACACTGTCTATGGGGGTTTAGCAAGGGTCAATCAGGATGTGCTTTGGGTTTGTGGGGCTAAAGCCAGGGTTAATCGGGGAGTGAATAGGGTTTGTGGGGGTGTGTACCCCATCTAAACTTTAGTAGGGTTTGTGGGGGTGTGTACCCCATCTAAACTTTAGTAGGGTTTGTGGGGGGGTGTGTACCCCATCTAAACTTTAGTAGGGTTTGTGGGGGTGTGTACCCCATCTAAACCTTAAGATTAGGTTTAAGTTTTAAGCTAGTGAATATATATGTTTGACTAGGAGATATTAGAATACAGAATTTTAAATGACGGTATATGAACTGCTATGGCGAATGAGCTAGTATAATAAAGCCAGATTAATCTGGACCATGCCTTTCATTATCCAGGTCCGACACCACTTGGTTCAACGAACCGGGTGTGCACTGGGACACATCATCAGTAATGTAACCTCGGATCATCAGGTGTTTCGGGCCTTTAATCACTAGACACCCTACTCGAGGTGGCCCAACAGTGTCAGGCTCAGACACTGCCTGTATTCCTCCCAGGGACCAATAATGAGAGGCATGTAATTCTAAGGGTAATGATATTTTTTAAAAAAAATCACTACCTGGCATCTATATGCCAAGGGTTACATGGAAAATAAAACAATAATATTCTTACCACTAGTTTTGTGTCTTGGGTCAACCATTTTAACTCCAACAAACTGCCTCCAACAACGCTTGACTCCCGCCTGGGAGACCAAATCCACTTACTCCCATCACTCCGGTCTCCCGGGGAGGTCTCTGAAAAATGCTATCCGGTTAAAACGTCCCTAGCCCGGGACTCCATCTCCACTTTTATTGTGTCCTAAAACCTGTCTGACCACTCCAACTGCAGACCCTATCTGTTGCTAGGATACCAAGCAGCCTTACTTATTCAACTCTTAAAGGTACACTGTCCATTTGGGTTTAAATATCTAAGCCTTCGTATTGGCCTCCAGTGGCCTGGAGAATGAAGAGCGTGTCACTGTAAGGTTAGGTTGAGATTATGCGGGCAGTGGGCAAAAAAGCCCCCTCGTGTTTTTAGATCTCGCCACTTGAGATTCAATTTCACGTGACCCTGCCACTTTGAACTGGCCCACGCCTCCATTAACCAGGTCCACCACTTGCCTTTATTGAAACTTGCCCCTCTTAACACAGAATATCCAATTTATGGGAATTTACTAAGTTAGGGTGAAATTATGCGGGCAGTGGGCAATTCAGCCCTCTTGTGCTTTCTGATCTTGCCACTTGAGATTCAGTTTCACACGACCCTGCCACTTCAAAATGACCGACGCCTTCACTAACCAAGTCCAACACTCATCCCTGTTGAAATTTACCCCTCTCGACCCGGAGCACTAGGTCTATGGGGACTTAACAAGGGTCAATCAGGGTGTGCTTTGGGTTTGTGGGGCTAAAACCAGAGTTAATCGGGAAGTGCCTAAAATTTATGGGGATGTGCACCCCATCTGGATTAGGTTTAAATTTTAAACCATATAGGCAGTGGGCAATTCAGCCCTCTTGTGCTTTCTGATCTCGCCACCAGAGATTCAGTTTCACACGATCCTGCCACTTTAAACTGGCCCACGCCTTTACCAACCAGGCCCAACACTTATCCCTGTTGATCAGTCAGGGTGTGCTTTAGGTTTGTACGGCTGAAGCCAGAGTTAATCGGGAAATGCCTAGGGTTTGTGGGGGTGTATGCCCCTTTTGGACCTTAGGATTAGGTTTAAATTTTAGGCTAGTGGATATATTTAAACTGGCCGACGCCTTCACCAATCAGACCCAACACTTATTCCTGTTGAAATTACCCCTCTTGACACGGGACACTGTCTATGGGGGTTTAGCAAGGGTCAATCAGGATGTGCTTTGGGTTTGTGGGGCTAAAGCCAGGGTTAATCGGGGAGTGAATAGGGTTTGTGGGGGTGTGTACCCCATCTAAACTTTAGTAGGGTTTGTGGGGGTGTGTACCCCATCTAAACTTTAGTAGGGTTTGTGGGGGGGTGTGTACCCCATCTAAACTTTAGTAGGGTTTGTGGGGGTGTGTACCCCATCTAAACTTTAAGATTAGGTTTAAGTTTTAAGCTAGTGAATATATATGTTTGACTAGGAGATATTAGAATACAGAATTTTAAATGACGGTATATGAACTGCTATGGCGAATGAGCTAGTATAATAAAGCCAGATTAATCTGGACCATGCCTTTCATTATCCAGGTCCGACACCACTTGGTTCAACGAACCGGGTGTGCACTGGGACACATCATCAGTAATGTAACCTCGGATCATCAGGTGTTTCGGGCCTTTAATCACTAGACACCCTACTCGAGGTGGCCCAACAGTGTCAGGCTCAGACACTGCCTGTATTCCTCCCAGGGACCAATAATGAGAGGCATGTAATTCTAAGGGTAATGATATTTTTTTAAAAAAATCACTACCTGGCATCTATATGCCAAGGGTTACATGGAAAATAAAACAATAATATTCTTACCACTGGTTTTGTGTCTTGGGTCAACCATTTTAACTCCAACAAACTGCCTCCAACAACGCTTGACTCCCGCCTGGGAGACCAAATCCACTTACTCCCATCACTCCGGTCTCCCGGGGAGGTCTCTGAAAAATGCTATCCGGTTAAAACGTCCCTAGCCCGGGACTCCATCTCCACTTTTATTGTGTCCTAAAACCTGTCTGACCACTCCAACTGCAGACCCTATCTGTTGCTAGGATACCAAGCAGCCTTACTTATTCAACTCTTAAAGGTACACTGTCCATTTGGGTTTAAATATCTAAGCCTTCTCATTGGCCTCCAGTGGCCTGGAGAATGAAGAGCGTGTCACTGTAAGGTTAGGTTGAGATTATGCGGGCAGTGGGCAAAAAAGCCCCCTCGTGTTTTTTGATCTCGCCACTTGAGATTCAATTTCACGTGACCCTGCCACTTTGAACTGGCCCACGCCTTCATTAACCAGGTCCACCACTTGCCTTTATTGAAACTTGCCCCTCTTAACACAGAATATCCAATTTATGGGAATTTACTAAGTTAGGGTGAAATTATGCGGGCAGTGGGCAATTCAGCCCTCTTGTGCTTTCTGATCTTGCCACTTGAGATTCAGTTTCACACGACCCTGCCACTTCAAAATGACCGACGCCTTCACTAACCAAGTCCAACACTCATCCCTGTTGAAATTTACCCCTCTCGACCCGGAGCACTAGGTCTATGGGGACTTAACAAGGGTCAATCAGGGTGTGCTTTGGGTTTGTGGGGCTAAAACCAGAGTTAATCGGGAAGTGCCTAAAATTTATGGGGATGTGCACCCCATCTGGATTAGGTTTAAATTTTAAACCATATAGGCAGTGGGCAATTCAGCCCTCTTGTGCTTTCTGATCTCGCCACCAGAGATTCAGTTTCACACGATCCTGCCACTTTAAACTGGCCCACGCCTTTACCAACCAGGCCCAACACTTATCCCTGTTGATCAGTCAGGGTGTGCTTTAGGTTTGTACGGCTGAAGCCAGAGTTAATCGGGAAATGCCTAGGGTTTGTGGGGGTGTATGCCCCTTTTGGACCTTAGGATTAGGTTTAAATTTTAGGCTAGTGGATATATTTAAACTGGCCGACGCCTTCACCAATCAGACCCAACACTTATTCCTGTTGAAATTACCCCTCTTGACACGGGACACTGTCTATGGGGGTTTAGCAAGGGTCAATCAGGATGTGCTTTGGGTTTGTGGGGCTAAAGCCAGGGTTAATCGGGGAGTGAATAGGGTTTGTGGGGGTGTGTACCCCATCTAAACTTTAGTAGGGTTTGTGGGGGTGTGTACCCCATCTAAACTTTAGTAGGGTTTGTGGGGGGGTGTGTACCCCATCTAAACTTTAGTAGGGTTTGTGGGGGTGTGTACCCCATCTAAACTTTAAGATTAGGTTTAAGTTTTAAGCTAGTGAATATATATGTTTGACTAGGAGATATTAGAATACAGAATTTTAAATGACGGTATATGAACTGCTATGGCGAATGAGCTAGTATAATAAAGCCAGATTAATCTGGACCATGCCTTTCATTATCCAGGTCCGACACCACTTGGTTCAACGAACCGGGTGTGCACTGGGACACATCATCAGTAATGTAACCTCGGATCATCAGGTGTTTCGGGCCTTTAATCACTAGACACCCTACTCGAGGTGGCCCAACAGTGTCAGGCTCAGACACTGCCTGTATTCCTCCCAGGGACCAATAATGAGAGGCATGTAATTCTAAGGGTAATGATATTTTTTTAAAAAAATCACTACCTGGCATCTATATGCCAAGGGTTACATGGAAAATAAAACAATAATATTCTTACCACTAGTTTTGTGTCTTGGGTCAACCATTTTAACTCCAACAAACTGCCTCCAACAACGCTTGACTCCCGCCTGGGAGACCAAATCCACTTACTCCCATCACTCCGGTCTCCCGGGGAGGTCTCTGAAAAATGCTATCCGGTTAAAACGTCCCTAGCCCGGGACTCCATCTCCACTTTTATTGTGTCCTAAAACCTGTCTGACCACTCCAACTGCAGACCCTATCTGTTGCTAGGATACCAAGCAGCCTTACTTATTCAACTCTTAAAGGTACACTGTCCATTTGGGTTTAAATATCTAAGCCTTCGTATTGGCCTCCAGTGGCCTGGAGAATGAAGAGCGTGTCACTGTAAGGTTAGGTTGAGATTATGCGGGCAGTGGGCAAAAAAGCCCCCTCGTGTTTTTTGATCTCGCCACTTGAGATTCAATTTCACGTGACCCTGCCACTTTGAACTGGCCCACGCCTCCATTAACCAGGTCCACCACTTGCCTTTATTGAAACTTGCCCCTCTTAACACAGAATATCCAATTTATGGGAATTTACTAAGTTAGGGTGAAATTATGCGGGCAGTGGGCAATTCAGCCCTCTTGTGCTTTCTGATCTTGCCACTTGAGATTCAGTTTCACACGACCCTGCCACTTCAAAATGACCGACGCCTTCACTAACCAAGTCCAACACTCATCCCTGTTGAAATTTACCCCTCTCGACCCGGAGCACTAGGTCTATGGGGACTTAACAAGGGTCAATCAGGGTGTGCTTTGGGTTTGTGGGGCTAAAACCAGAGTTAATCGGGAAGTGCCTAAAATTTATGGGGATGTGCACCCCATCTGGATTAGGTTTAAATTTTAAACCATATAGGCAGTGGGCAATTCAGCCCTCTTGTGCTTTCTGATCTCGCCACCAGAGATTCAGTTTCACACGATCCTGCCACTTTAAACTGGCCCACGCCTTTACCAACCAGGCCCAACACTTATCCCTGTTGATCAGTCAGGGTGTGCTTTAGGTTTGTACGGCTGAAGCCAGAGTTAATCGGGAAATGCCTAGGGTTTGTGGGGGTGTATGCCCCTTTTGGACCTTAGGATTAGGTTTAAATTTTAGGCTAGTGGATATATTTAAACTGGCCGACGCCTTCACCAATCAGACCCAACACTTATTCCTGTTGAAATTACCCCTCTTGACACGGGACACTGTCTATGGGGGTTTAGCAAGGGTCAATCAGGATGTGCTTTGGGTTTGTGGGGCTAAAGCCAGGGTTAATCGGGGAGTGAATAGGGTTTGTGGGGGTGTGTACCCCATCTAAACTTTAGTAGGGTTTGTGGGGGTGTGTACCCCATCTAAACTTTAGTAGGGTTTGTGGGGGTGTGTACCCCATCTAAACTTTAAGATTAGGTTTAAGTTTTAAGCTAGTGAATATATATGTTTGACTAGGAGATATTAGAATACAGAATTTTAAATGACGGTATATGAACTGCTATGGCGAATGAGCTAGTATAATAAAGCCAGATTAATCTGGACCATGCCTTTCATTATCCAGGTCCGACACCACTTGGTTCAACGAACCGGGTGTGCACTGGGACACATCATCAGTAATGTAACCTCGGATCATCAGGTGTTTCGGGCCTTTAATCACTAGACACCCTACTCGAGGTGGCCCAACAGTGTCAGGCTCAGACACTGCCTGTATTCCTCCCAGGGACCAATAATGAGAGGCATGTAATTCTAAGGGTAATGATATTTTTTTAAAAAAATCACTACCTGGCATCTATATGCCAAGGGTTACATGGAAAATAAAACAATAATATTCTTACCACTGGTTTTGTGTCTTGGGTCAACCATTTTAACTCCAACAAACTGCCTCCAACAACGCTTGACTCCCGCCTGGGAGACCAAATCCACTTACTCCCATCACTCCGGTCTCCCGGGGAGGTCTCTGAAAAATGCTATCCGGTTAAAACGTCCCTAGCCCGGGACTCCATCTCCACTTTTATTGTGTCCTAAAACCTGTCTGACCACTCCAACTGCAGACCCTATCTGTTGCTAGGATACCAAGCAGCCTTACTTATTCAACTCTTAAAGGTACACTGTCCATTTGGGTTTAAATATCTAAGCCTTCTCATTGGCCTCCAGTGGCCTGGAGAATGAAGAGCGTGTCACTGTAAGGTTAGGTTGAGATTATGCGGGCAGTGGACAAAAAAGCCCCCTCGTGTTTTTTGATCTCGCCACTTGAGATTCAATTTCACGTGACCCTGCCACTTTGAACTGGCCCACGCCTTCATTAACCAGGTCCACCACTTGCCTTTATTGAAACTTGCCCCTCTTAACACAGAATATCCAATTTATGGGAATTTACTAAGTTAGGGTGAAATTATGCGGGCAGTGGGCAATTCAGCCCTCTTGTGCTTTCTGATCTTGCCACTTGAGATTCAGTTTCACACGACCCTGCCACTTCAAAATGACCGACGCCTTCACTAACCAAGTCCAACACTCATCCCTGTTGAAATTTACCCCTCTCGACCCGGAGCACTAGGTCTATGGGGACTTAACAAGGGTCAATCAGGGTGTGCTTTGGGTTTGTGGGGCTAAAACCAGAGTTAATCGGGAAGTGCCTAAAATTTATGGGGATGTGCACCCCATCTGGATTAGGTTTAAATTTTAAACCATATAGGCAGTGGGCAATTCAGCCCTCTTGTGCTTTCTGATCTCGCCACCAGAGATTCAGTTTCACACGATCCTGCCACTTTAAACTGGCCCACGCCTTTACCAACCAGGCCCAACATTTATCCCTGTTGATCAGTCAGGGTGTGCTTTAGGTTTGTACGGCTGAAGCCAGAGTTAATCGGGAAATGCCTAGGGTTTGTGGGGGTGTATGCCCCTTTTGGACCTTAGGATTAGGTTTAAATTTTAGGCTAGTGGATATATTTAAACTGGCCGACGCCTTCACCAATCAGACCCAACACTTATTCCTGTTGAAATTACCCCTCTTGACACGGGACACTGTCTATGGGGGTTTAGCAAGGGTCAATCAGGATGTGCTTTGGGTTTGTGGGGCTAAAGCCAGGGTTAATCGGGGAGTGAATAGGGTTTGTGGGGGTGTGTACCCCATCTAAACTTTAGTAGGGTTTGTGGGGGTGTGTACCCCATCTAAACTTTAGTAGGGTTTGTGGGGGGGTGTGTACCCCATCTAAACTTTAGTAGGGTTTGTGGGGGTGTGTACCCCATCTAAACTTTAAGATTAGGTTTAAGTTTTAAGCTAGTGAATATATATGTTTGACTAGGAGATATTAGAATACAGAATTTTAAATGACGGTATATGAACTGCTATGGCGAATGAGCTAGTATAATAAAGCCAGATTAATCCGGACCATGCCTTTCATTATCCAGGTCCGACACCACTTGGTTCAACGAACCGGGTGTGCACTGGGACACATCATCAGTAATGTAACCTCGGATCATCAGGTGTTTCGGGCCTTTAATCACTAGACACCCTACTCGAGGTGGCCCAACAGTGTCAGGCTCAGACACTGCCTGTATTCCTCCCAGGGACCAATAATGAGAGGCATGTAATTCTAAGGGTAATGATATTTTTAAAAAAAAATCACTACCTGGCATCTATATGCCAAGGGTTACATGGAAAATAAAACAATAATATTCTTACCACTAGTTTTGTGTCTTGGGTCAACCATTTTAACTCCAACAAACTGCCTCCAACAACGCTTGACTCCCGCCTGGGAGACCAAATCCACTTACTCCCATCACTCCGGTCTCCCGGGGAGGTCTCTGAAAAATGCTATCCGGTTAAAACGTCCCTAGCCCGGGACTCCATCTCCACTTTTATTGTGTCCTAAAACCTGTCTGACCACTCCAACTGCAGACCCTATCTGTTGCTAGGATACCAAGCAGCCTTACTTATTCAACTCTTAAAGGTACACTGTCCATTTGGGTTTAAATATCTAAGCCTTCGTATTGGCCTCCAGTGGCCTGGAGAATGAAGAGCGTGTCACTGTAAGGTTAGGTTGAGATTATGCGGGCAGTGAGCAAAAAAGCCCCCTCGTGTTTTTTGATCTCGCCACTTGAGATTCAATTTCACGTGACCCTGCCACTTTGAACTGGCCCACGCCTCCATTAACCAGGTCCACCACTTGCCTTTATTGAAACTTGCCCCTCTTAACACAGAATATCCAATTTATGGGAATTTACTAAGTTAGGGTGAAATTATGCGGGCAGTGGGCAATTCAGCCCTCTTGTGCTTTCTGATCTTGCCACTTGAGATTCAGTTTCACACGACCCTGCCACTTCAAAATGACCGACGCCTTCACTAACCAAGTCCAACACTCATCCCTGTTGAAATTTACCCCTCTCGACCCGGAGCACTAGGTCTATGGGGACTTAACAAGGGTCAATCAGGGTGTGCTTTGGGTTTGTGGGGCTAAAACCAGAGTTAATCGGGAAGTGCCTAAAATTTATGGGGATGTGCACCCCATCTGGATTAGGTTTAAATTTTAAACCATATAGGCAGTGGGCAATTCAGCCCTCTTGTGCTTTCTGATCTCGCCACCAGAGATTCAGTTTCACACGATCCTGCCACTTTAAACTGGCCCACGCCTTTACCAACCAGGCCCAACACTTATCCCTGTTGATCAGTCAGGGTGTGCTTTAGGTTTGTACGGCTGAAGCCAGAGTTAATCGGGAAATGCCTAGGGTTTGTGGGGGTGTATGCCCCTTTTGGACCTTAGGATTAGGTTTAAATTTTAGGCTAGTGGATATATTTAAACTGGCCGACGCCTTCACCAATCAGACCCAACACTTATTCCTGTTGAAATTACCCCTCTTGACACGGGACACTGTCTATGGGGGTTTAGCAAGGGTCAATCAGGATGTGCTTTGGGTTTGTGGGGCTAAAGCCAGGGTTAATCGGGGAGTGAATAGGGTTTGTGGGGGTGTGTACCCCATCTAAACTTTAGTAGGGTTTGTGGGGGTGTGTACCCCATCTAAACTTTAGTAGGGTTTGTGGGGGTGTGTACCCCATCTAAACTTTAAGATTAGGTTTAAGTTTTAAGCTAGTGAATATATATGTTTGACTAGGAGATATTAGAATACAGAATTTTAAATGACGGTATATGAACTGCTATGGCGAATGAGCTAGTATAATAAAGCCAGATTAATCTGGACCATGCCTTTCATTATCCAGGTCCGACACCACTTGGTTCAACGAACCGGGTGTGCACTGGGACACATCATCAGTAATGTAACCTCGGATCATCAGGTGTTTCGGGCCTTTAATCACTAGACACCCTACTCGAGGTGGCCCAACAGTGTCAGGCTCAGACACTGCCTGTATTCCTCCCAGGGACCAATAATGAGAGGCATGTAATTCTAAGGGTAATGATATTTTTTAAAAAAAATCACTACCTGGCATCTATATGCCAAGGGTTACATGGAAAATAAAACAATAATATTCTTACCACTGGTTTTGTGTCTTGGGTCAACCATTTTAACTCCAACAAACTGCCTCCAACAACGCTTGACTCCCGCCTGGGAGACCAAATCCACTTACTCCCATCACTCCGGTCTCCCGGGGAGGTCTCTGAAAAATGCTATCCGGTTAAAACGTCCCTAGCCCGGGACTCCATCTCCACTTTTATTGTGTCCTAAAACCTGTCTGACCACTCCAACTGCAGACCCTATCTGTTGCTAGGATACCAAGCAGCCTTACTTATTCAACTCTTAAAGGTACACTGTCCATTTGGGTTTAAATATCTAAGCCTTCTCATTGGCCTCCAGTGGCCTGGAGAATGAAGAGCGTGTCACTGTAAGGTTAGGTTGAGATTATGCGGGCAGTGGACAAAAAAGCCCCCTCGTGTTTTTTGATCTCGCCACTTGAGATTCAATTTCACGTGACCCTGCCACTTTGAACTGGCCCACGCCTTCATTAACCAGGTCCACCACTTGCCTTTATTGAAACTTGCCCCTCTTAACACAGAATATCCAATTTATGGGAATTTACTAAGTTAGGGTGAAATTATGCGGGCAGTGGGCAATTCAGCCCTCTTGTGCTTTCTGATCTTGCCACTTGAGATTCAGTTTCACACGACCCTGCCACTTCAAAATGACCGACGCCTTCACTAACCAAGTCCAACACTCATCCCTGTTGAAATTTACCCCTCTCGACCCGGAGCACTAGGTCTATGGGGACTTAACAAGGGTCAATCAGGGTGTGCTTTGGGTTTGTGGGGCTAAAACCAGAGTTAATCGGGAAGTGCCTAAAATTTATGGGGATGTGCACCCCATCTGGATTAGGTTTAAATTTTAAACCATATAGGCAGTGGGCAATTCAGCCCTCTTGTGCTTTCTGATCTCGCCACCAGAGATTCAGTTTCACACGATCCTGCCACTTTAAACTGGCCCACGCCTTTACCAACCAGGCCCAACATTTATCCCTGTTGATCAGTCAGGGTGTGCTTTAGGTTTGTACGGCTGAAGCCAGAGTTAATCGGGAAATGCCTAGGGTTTGTGGGGGTGTATGCCCCTTTTGGACCTTAGGATTAGGTTTAAATTTTAGGCTAGTGGATATATTTAAACTGGCCGACGCCTTCACCAATCAGACCCAACACTTATTCCTGTTGAAATTACCCCTCTTGACACGGGACACTGTCTATGGGGGTTTAGCAAGGGTCAATCAGGATGTGCTTTGGGTTTGTGGGGCTAAAGCCAGGGTTAATCGGGGAGTGAATAGGGTTTGTGGGGGTGTGTACCCCATCTAAACTTTAGTAGGGTTTGTGGGGGTGTGTACCCCATCTAAACTTTAGTAGGGTTTGTGGGGGGGTGTGTACCCCATCTAAACTTTAGTAGGGTTTGTGGGGGTGTGTACCCCATCTAAACTTTAAGATTAGGTTTAAGTTTTAAGCTAGTGAATATATATGTTTGACTAGGAGATATTAGAATACAGAATTTTAAATGACGGTATATGAACTGCTATGGCGAATGAGCTAGTATAATAAAGCCAGATTAATCCGGACCATGCCTTTCATTATCCAGGTCCGACACCACTTGGTTCAACGAACCGGGTGTGCACTGGGACACATCATCAGTAATGTAACCTCGGATCATCAGGTGTTTCGGGCCTTTAATCACTAGACACCCTACTCGAGGTGGCCCAACAGTGTCAGGCTCAGACACTGCCTGTATTCCTCCCAGGGACCAATAATGAGAGGCATGTAATTCTAAGGGTAATGATATTTTTAAAAAAAAATCACTACCTGGCATCTATATGCCAAGGGTTACATGGAAAATAAAACAATAATATTCTTACCACTAGTTTTGTGTCTTGGGTCAACCATTTTAACTCCAACAAACTGCCTCCAACAACGCTTGACTCCCGCCTGGGAGACCAAATCCACTTACTCCCATCACTCCGGTCTCCCGGGGAGGTCTCTGAAAAATGCTATCCGGTTAAAACGTCCCTAGCCCGGGACTCCATCTCCACTTTTATTGTGTCCTAAAACCTGTCTGACCACTCCAACTGCAGACCCTATCTGTTGCTAGGATACCAAGCAGCCTTACTTATTCAACTCTTAAAGGTACACTGTCCATTTGGGTTTAAATATCTAAGCCTTCGTATTGGCCTCCAGTGGCCTGGAGAATGAAGAGCGTGTCACTGTAAGGTTAGGTTGAGATTATGCGGGCAGTGGGCAAAAAAGCCCCCTCGTGTTTTTTGATCTCGCCACTTGAGATTCAATTTCACGTGACCCTGCCACTTTGAACTGGCCCACGCCTCCATTAACCAGGTCCACCACTTGCCTTTATTGAAACTTGCCCCTCTTAACACAGAATATCCAATTTATGGGAATTTACTAAGTTAGGGTGAAATTATGCGGGCAGTGGGCAATTCAGCCCTCTTGTGCTTTCTGATCTTGCCACTTGAGATTCAGTTTCACACGACCCTGCCACTTCAAAATGACCGACGCCTTCACTAACCAAGTCCAACACTCATCCCTGTTGAAATTTACCCCTCTCGACCCGGAGCACTAGGTCTATGGGGACTTAACAAGGGTCAATCAGGGTGTGCTTTGGGTTTGTGGGGCTAAAACCAGAGTTAATCGGGAAGTGCCTAAAATTTATGGGGATGTGCACCCCATCTGGATTAGGTTTAAATTTTAAACCATATAGGCAGTGGGCAATTCAGCCCTCTTGTGCTTTCTGATCTCGCCACCAGAGATTCAGTTTCACACGATCCTGCCACTTTAAACTGGCCCACGCCTTTACCAACCAGGCCCAACACTTATCCCTGTTGATCAGTCAGGGTGTGCTTTAGGTTTGTACGGCTGAAGCCAGAGTTAATCGGGAAATGCCTAGGGTTTGTGGGGGTGTATGCCCCTTTTGGACCTTAGGATTAGGTTTAAATTTTAGGCTAGTGGATATATTTAAACTGGCCGACGCCTTCACCAATCAGACCCAACACTTATTCCTGTTGAAATTACCCCTCTTGACACGGGACACTGTCTATGGGGGTTTAGCAAGGGTCAATCAGGATGTGCTTTGGGTTTGTGGGGCTAAAGCCAGGGTTAATCGGGGAGTGAATAGGGTTTGTGGGGGTGTGTACCCCATCTAAACTTTAGTAGGGTTTGTGGGGGTGTGTACCCCATCTAAACTTTAGTAGGGTTTGTGGGGGTGTGTACCCCATCTAAACTTTAAGATTAGGTTTAAGTTTTAAGCTAGTGAATATATATGTTTGACTAGGAGATATTAGAATACAGAATTTTAAATGACGGTATATGAACTGCTATGGCGAATGAGCTAGTATAATAAAGCCAGATTAATCTGGACCATGCCTTTCATTATCCAGGTCCGACACCACTTGGTTCAACGAACCGGGTGTGCACTGGGACACATCATCAGTAATGTAACCTCGGATCATCAGGTGTTTCGGGCCTTTAATCACTAGACACCCTACTCGAGGTGGCCCAACAGTGTCAGGCTCAGACACTGCCTGTATTCCTCCCAGGGACCAATAATGAGAGGCATGTAATTCTAAGGGTAATGATATTTTTTAAAAAAAATCACTACCTGGCATCTATATGCCAAGGGTTACATGGAAAATAAAACAATAATATTCTTACCACTGGTTTTGTGTCTTGGGTCAACCATTTTAACTCCAACAAACTGCCTCCAACAACGCTTGACTCCCGCCTGGGAGACCAAATCCACTTACTCCCATCACTCCGGTCTCCCGGGGAGGTCTCTGAAAAATGCTATCCGGTTAAAACGTCCCTAGCCCGGGACTCCATCTCCACTTTTATTGTGTCCTAAAACCTGTCTGACCACTCCAACTGCAGACCCTATCTGTTGCTAGGATACCAAGCAGCCTTACTTATTCAACTCTTAAAGGTACACTGTCCATTTGGGTTTAAATATCTAAGCCTTCTCATTGGCCTCCAGTGGCCTGGAGAATGAAGAGCGTGTCACTGTAAGGTTAGGTTGAGATTATGCGGGCAGTGGACAAAAAAGCCCCCTCGTGTTTTTTGATCTCGCCACTTGAGATTCAATTTCACGTGACCCTGCCACTTTGAACTGGCCCACGCCTTCATTAACCAGGTCCACCACTTGCCTTTATTGAAACTTGCCCCTCTTAACACAGAATATCCAATTTATGGGAATTTACTAAGTTAGGGTGAAATTATGCGGGCAGTGGGCAATTCAGCCCTCTTGTGCTTTCTGATCTTGCCACTTGAGATTCAGTTTCACACGACCCTGCCACTTCAAAATGACCGACGCCTTCACTAACCAAGTCCAACACTCATCCCTGTTGAAATTTACCCCTCTCGACCCGGAGCACTAGGTCTATGGGGACTTAACAAGGGTCAATCAGGGTGTGCTTTGGGTTTGTGGGGCTAAAACCAGAGTTAATCGGGAAGTGCCTAAAATTTATGGGGATGTGCACCCCATCTGGATTAGGTTTAAATTTTAAACCATATAGGCAGTGGGCAATTCAGCCCTCTTGTGCTTTCTGATCTCGCCACCAGAGATTCAGTTTCACACGATCCTGCCACTTTAAACTGGCCCACGCCTTTACCAACCAGGCCCAACATTTATCCCTGTTGATCAGTCAGGGTGTGCTTTAGGTTTGTACGGCTGAAGCCAGAGTTAATCGGGAAATGCCTAGGGTTTGTGGGGGTGTATGCCCCTTTTGGACCTTAGGATTAGGTTTAAATTTTAGGCTAGTGGATATATTTAAACTGGCCGACGCCTTCACCAATCAGACCCAACACTTATTCCTGTTGAAATTACCCCTCTTGACACGGGACACTGTCTATGGGGGTTTAGCAAGGGTCAATCAGGATGTGCTTTGGGTTTGTGGGGCTAAAGCCAGGGTTAATCGGGGAGTGAATAGGGTTTGTGGGGGTGTGTACCCCATCTAAACTTTAGTAGGGTTTGTGGGGGTGTGTACCCCATCTAAACTTTAGTAGGGTTTGTGGGGGGGTGTGTACCCCATCTAAACTTTAGTAGGGTTTGTGGGGGTGTGTACCCCATCTAAACTTTAAGATTAGGTTTAAGTTTTAAGCTAGTGAATATATATGTTTGACTAGGAGATATTAGAATACAGAATTTTAAATGACGGTATATGAACTGCTATGGCGAATGAGCTAGTATAATAAAGCCAGATTAATCCGGACCATGCCTTTCATTATCCAGGTCCGACACCACTTGGTTCAACGAACCGGGTGTGCACTGGGACACATCATCAGTAATGTAACCTCGGATCATCAGGTGTTTCGGGCCTTTAATCACTAGACACCCTACTCGAGGTGGCCCAACAGTGTCAGGCTCAGACACTGCCTGTATTCCTCCCAGGGACCAATAATGAGAGGCATGTAATTCTAAGGGTAATGATATTTTTAAAAAAAAATCACTACCTGGCATCTATATGCCAAGGGTTACATGGAAAATAAAACAATAATATTCTTACCACTAGTTTTGTGTCTTGGGTCAACCATTTTAACTCCAACAAACTGCCTCCAACAACGCTTGACTCCCGCCTGGGAGACCAAATCCACTTACTCCCATCACTCCGGTCTCCCGGGGAGGTCTCTGAAAAATGCTATCCGGTTAAAACGTCCCTAGCCCGGGACTCCATCTCCACTTTTATTGTGTCCTAAAACCTGTCTGACCACTCCAACTGCAGACCCTATCTGTTGCTAGGATACCAAGCAGCCTTACTTATTCAACTCTTAAAGGTACACTGTCCATTTGGGTTTAAATATCTAAGCCTTCGTATTGGCCTCCAGTGGCCTGGAGAATGAAGAGCGTGTCACTGTAAGGTTAGGTTGAGATTATGCGGGCAGTGGGCAAAAAAGCCCCCTCGTGTTTTTTGATCTCGCCACTTGAGATTCAATTTCACGTGACCCTGCCACTTTGAACTGGCCCACGCCTCCATTAACCAGGTCCACCACTTGCCTTTATTGAAACTTGCCCCTCTTAACACAGAATATCCAGTTTATGGGAATTTACTAAGTTAGGGTGAAATTATGCGGGCAGTGGGCAATTCAGCCCTCTTGTGCTTTCTGATCTTGCCACTTGAGATTCAGTTTCACACGACCCTGCCACTTCAAAATGACCGACGCCTTCACTAACCAAGTCCAACACTCATCCCTGTTGAAATTTACCCCTCTCGACCCGGAGCACTAGGTCTATGGGGACTTAACAAGGGTCAATCAGGGTGTGCTTTGGGTTTGTGGGGCTAAAACCAGAGTTAATCGGGAAGTGCCTAAAATTTATGGGGATGTGCACCCCATCTGGATTAGGTTTAAATTTTAAACCATATAGGCAGTGGGCAATTCAGCCCTCTTGTGCTTTCTGATCTCGCCACCAGAGATTCAGTTTCACACGATCCTGCCACTTTAAACTGGCCCACGCCTTTACCAACCAGGCCCAACACTTATCCCTGTTGATCAGTCAGGGTGTGCTTTAGGTTTGTACGGCTGAAGCCAGAGTTAATCGGGAAATGCCTAGGGTTTGTGGGGGTGTATGCCCCTTTTGGACCTTAGGATTAGGTTTAAATTTTAGGCTAGTGGATATATTTAAACTGGCCGACGCCTTCACCAATCAGACCCAACACTTATTCCTGTTGAAATTACCCCTCTTGACACGGGACACTGTCTATGGGGGTTTAGCAAGGGTCAATCAGGATGTGCTTTGGGTTTGTGGGGCTAAAGCCAGGGTTAATCGGGGAGTGAATAGGGTTTGTGGGGGTGTGTACCCCATCTAAACTTTAGTAGGGTTTGTGGGGGTGTGTACCCCATCTAAACTTTAGTAGGGTTTGTGGGGGGGTGTGTACCCCATCTAAACTTTAGTAGGGTTTGTGGGGGTGTGTACCCCATCTAAACTTTAAGATTAGGTTTAAGTTTTAAGCTAGTGAATATATATGTTTGACTAGGAGATATTAGAATACAGAATTTTAAATGACGGTATATGAACTGCTATGGCGAATGAGCTAGTATAATAAAGCCAGATTAATCTGGACCATGCCTTTCATTATCCAGGTCCGACACCACTTGGTTCAACGAACCGGGTGTGCACTGGGACACATCATCAGTAATGTAACCTCGGATCATCAGGTGTTTCGGGCCTTTAATCACTAGACACCCTACTCGAGGTGGCCCAACAGTGTCAGGCTCAGACACTGCCTGTATTCCTCCCAGGGACCAATAATGAGAGGCATGTAATTCTAAGGGTAATGATATTTTTTTAAAAAAATCACTACCTGGCATCTATATGCCAAGGGTTACATGGAAAATAAAACAATAATATTCTTACCACTAGTTTTGTGTCTTGGGTCAACCATTTTAACTCCAACAAACTGCCTCCAACAACGCTTGACTCCCGCCTGGGAGACCAAATCCACTTACTCCCATCACTCCGGTCTCCCGGGGAGGTCTCTGAAAAATGCTATCCGGTTAAAACATCCCTAGCCCGGGACTCCATCTCCACTTTTATTGTGTCCTAAAACCTGTCTGACCACTCCAACTGCAGACCCTATCTGTTGCTAGGATACCAAGCAGCCTTACCTATTCAACTCTTAAAGGTACACTGTCCATTTGGGTTTAAATATCTAAGCCTTCTTATTGGCCTCCAGTGGCCTGGAGAATGAAGAGCGTGTCACTGTAAGGTTAGGTTGAGATTATGCGGGCAGTGGGCAAAAAAGCCCCCTCGTGTTTTTTGATCTCGCCACTTGAGATTCAATTTCACGTGACCCTGCCACTTTGAACTGGCCCACGCCTTCATTAACCAGGTCCACCACTTGCCTTTATTGAAACTTGCCCCTCTTAACACAGAATATCCAATTTATGGGAATTTACTAAGTTAGGGTGAAATTATGCGGGCAGTGGGCAATTCAGCCCTCTTGTGCTTTCTGATCTTGCCACTTGAGATTCAGTTTCACACGACCCTGCCACTTCAAAATGACCGACGCCTTCACTAACCAAGTCCAACACTCATCCCTGTTGAAATTTACCCCTCTCGACCCGGAGCACTAAGTCTATGGGGATTTAACAAGGGTCAATCAGGGTGTGCTTTGGGTTTGTGGGGCTAAAATCGGGAAGTGCCTAAAATTTATGGGGATGTGCACCCCATCTGGATTAGGTTTAAATTTTAAACCATACAGGCAGTGGGCAATTCAGCCCTCTTGTGCTTTCTGATCTCGCCACCAGAGATTCAGTTTCACACGATCCTGCCACTTTAAACTGGCCCACGCCTTTACCAACCAGGCCCAACACTTATCCCTGTTGATCAGTCAGGGTGTGCTTTAGGTTTGTACGGCTGAAGCCAGAGTTCCTAGGGTTTGTGGGGGTGTATGCCCCTTTTGGACCTTAGGATTAGGTTTAAATTTTAGGCTAGTGGATATATTTAAACTGGCCGACGCCTTCACCAATCAGACCCAACACTTATTCCTGTTGAAATTACCCCTCTTGACACGGGACACTGTCTATGGGAGTTTAGCAAGGGTCAATCAGGATGTGCTTTGGGTTTGTGGGGCTAAAGCCAGGGTTAATCGGGGAGTGAATAGGGTTTGTGGGGGTGTGTACCCCATCTAAACTTTAGTAGGGTTTGTGGGGGTGTGTACCCCATCTAAACTTTAATAGGGTTTGTGGGGGTGTGTACCCCATCTAAACTTTAGTAGGGTTTGTGGGGGTGTATACCCCATCTAAACTTTAAGATTAGGTTTAAGTTTTAAGCTAGTGAATATATATGTTTGACTAGGAGATATTAGAATACAGAATTTTAAATGACAGTATATGAACTGCTATGGCGAATGAGCTAGTATAATAAAGCCAGGTTAATCTGGACCATGCCTTTCATTATCAAGGTCCGACACCACTTGGTTCAACGAACCGGGTGTGCACTGGGACACATCATCAGTAATGTAACCTCGGATCATCAGGTGTTTCGGGCCTTTAATCACTAGACACCCTACTCGAGGTGGCCCAACAGTGTCAGGCTCAGACACTGCCTGTATTCCTCCCAGGGACCAATAATGAGAGGCATGTAATTCTAAGGGTAATGATATTTTTTTAAAAAAATCACTACCTGGCATCTATATGCCAAGGGTTACATGGAAAATAAAACAATAATATTCTTACCACTAGTTTTGTGTCTTGGGTCAACCATTTTAACTCCAACAAACTGCCTCCAACAACGCTCGACTCCCGCCTGGGAGACCAAATCCACTTACTCCCATCACTCCGGTCTCCCGGGGAGGTCTCTGAAAAATGCTATCCGGTTAAAACATCCCTAGCCCCGGGACTCCATCTCCACTTTTATTGTGTCCTAAAACCTGTCTGACCACTCCAACTGCAGACCCTATCTGTTGCTAGGATACCAAGCAGCCTTACCTATTCAACTCTTAAAGGTACACTGTCCATTTGGGTTTAAATATCTAAGCCTTCTCATTGGCCTCCAGTGGCCTGGAGAATGAAGAGCGTGTCACTGTAAGGTTAGGTTGAGATTATGCGGGCAGTGGGCAAAAAAGCCCCCTCGTGTTTTTTGATCTCGCCACTTGAGATTCAATTTCACGTGACCCTGCCACTTTGAACTGGCCCACGCCTTCATTAACCAGGTCCACCACTTGCCTTTATTGAAACTTGCCCCTCTTAACACAGAATATCCAATTTATGGGAATTTACTAAGTTAGGGTGAAATTATGCGGGCAGTGGGCAATTCAGCCCTCTTGTGCTTTCTGATCTTGCCACTTGAGATTCAGTTTCACACGACCCTGCCACTTCAAAATGACCGACGCCTTCACTAACCAAGTCCAACACTCATCCCTGTTGAAATTTACCCCTCTCGACCCGGAGCACTAAGTCTATGGGGATTTAACAAGGGTCAATCAGGGTGTGCTTTGGGTTTGTGGGGCTAAAATCGGGAAGTGCCTAAAATTTATGGGGATGTGCACCCCATCTGGATTAGGTTTAAATTTTAAACCATACAGGCAGTGGGCAATTCAGCCCTCTTGTGCTTTCTGATCTCGCCACCAGAGATTCAGTTTCACACGATCCTGCCACTTTAAACTGGCCCACGCCTTTACCAACCAGGCCCAACACTTATCCCTGTTGATCAGTCAGGGTGTGCTTTAGGTTTGTACGGCTGAAGCCAGAGTTCCTAGGGTTTGTGGGGGTGTATGCCCCTTTTGGACCTTAGGATTAGGTTTAAATTTTAGGCTAGTGGATATATTTAAACTGGCCGACGCCTTCACCAATCAGACCCAACACTTATTCCTGTTGAAATTACCCCTCTTGACACGGGACACTGTCTATGGGAGTTTAGCAAGGGTCAATCAGGATGTGCTTTGGGTTTGTGGGGCTAAAGCCAGGGTTAATCGGGGAGTGAATAGGGTTTGTGGGGGTGTGTACCCCATCTAAACTTTAGTAGGGTTTGTGGGGGTGTGTACCCCATCTAAACTTTAATAGGGTTTGTGGGGGTGTGTACCCCATCTAAACTTTAGTAGGGTTTGTGGGGGTGTATACCCCATCTAAACTTTAAGATTAGGTTTAAGTTTTAAGCTAGTGAATATATATGTTTGACTAGGAGATATTAGAATACAGAATTTTAAATGACAGTATATGAACTGCTATGGCGAATGAGCTAGTATAATAAAGCCAGGTTAATCTGGACCATGCCTTTCATTATCAAGGTCCGACACCACTTGGTTCAACGAACCGGGTGTGCACTGGGACACATCATCAGTAATGTAACCTCGGATCATCAGGTGTTTCGGGCCTTTAATCACTAGACACCCTACTCGAGGTGGCCCAACAGTGTCAGGCTCAGACACTGCCTGTATTCCTCCCAGGGACCAATAATGAGAGGCATGTAATTCTAAGGGTAATGATATTTTTTAAAAAAAATCACTACCTGGCATCTATATGCCAAGGGTTACATGGAAAATAAAACAATAATATTCTTACCACTAGTTTTGTGTCTTGGGTCAACCATTTTAACTCCAACAAACTGCCTCCAACAACGCTCGACTCCCGCCTGGGAGACCAAATCCACTTACTCCCATCACTCCGGTCTCCCGGGGAGGTCTCTGAAAAATGCTATCCGGTTAAAACATCCCTAGCCCCGGGACTCCATCTCCACTTTTATTGTGTCCTAAAACCTGTCTGACCACTCCAACTGCAGACCCTATCTGTTGCTAGGATACCAAGCAGCCTTACCTATTCAACTCTTAAAGGTACACTGTCCATTTGGGTTTAAATATCTAAGCCTTCTCATTGGCCTCCAGTGGCCTGGAGAATGAAGAGCGTGTCACTGTAAGGTTAGGTTGAGATTATGCGGGCAGTGGGCAAAAAAGCCCCCTCGTGTTTTTTGATCTCGCCACTTGAGATTCAATTTCACGTGACCCTGCCACTTTGAACTGGCCCACGCCTTCATTAACCAGGTCCACCACTTGCCTTTATTGAAACTTGCCCCTCTTAACACAGAATATCCAATTTATGGGAATTTACTAAGTTAGGGTGAAATTATGCGGGCAGTGGGCAATTCAGCCCTCTTGTGCTTTCTGATCTTGCCACTTGAGATTCAGTTTCACACGACCCTGCCACTTCAAAATGACCGACGCCTTCACTAACCAAGTCCAACACTCATCCCTGTTGAAATTTACCCCTCTCGACCCGGAGCACTAAGTCTATGGGGATTTAACAAGGGTCAATCAGGGTGTGCTTTGGGTTTGTGGGGCTAAAATCGGGAAGTGCCTAAAATTTATGGGGATGTGCACCCCATCTGGATTAGGTTTAAATTTTAAACCATACAGGCAGTGGGCAATTCAGCCCTCTTGTGCTTTCTGATCTCGCCACCAGAGATTCAGTTTCACACGATCCTGCCACTTTAAACTGGCCCACGCCTTTACCAACCAGGCCCAACACTTATCCCTGTTGATCAGTCAGGGTGTGCTTTAGGTTTGTACGGCTGAAGCCAGAGTTCCTAGGGTTTGTGGGGGTGTATGCCCCTTTTGGACCTTAGGATTAGGTTTAAATTTTAGGCTAGTGGATATATTTAAACTGGCCGACGCCTTCACCAATCAGACCCAACACTTATTCCTGTTGAAATTACCCCTCTTGACACGGGACACTGTCTATGGGAGTTTAGCAAGGGTCAATCAGGATGTGCTTTGGGTTTGTGGGGCTAAAGCCAGGGTTAATCGAGGAGTGAATAGGGTTTGTGGGGGTGTGTACCCCATCTAAACTTTAGTAGGGTTTGTGGGGGTGTGTACCCCATCTAAACTTTAATAGGGTTTGTGGGGGTGTGTACCCCATCTAAACTTTAGTAGGGTTTGTGGGGGTGTATACCCCATCTAAACTTTAAGATTAGGTTTAAGTTTTAAGCTAGTGAATATATATGTTTGACTAGGAGATATTAGAATACAGAATTTTAAATGACAGTATATGAACTGCTATGGCGAATGAGCTAGTATAATAAAGCCAGGTTAATCTGGACCATGCCTTTCATTATCAAGGTCCGACACCACTTGGTTCAACGAACCGGGTGTGCACTGGGACATTAGGGTTAGGTTTAGGTTTAGGGTTAGGGTTAGGGTTAGGGTTAGGGTTAGGGTTAGGGTTAGGGTTAGGGTTAGGGTTAGGGTTAGGGTTAGGGTTAGGGTTAGGGTTTGGGTTTGGGTTTGGGTTTGGGTTTGGGTTTGGGTTTGGGTTAGGGTTAGGGTTAGGGTTAGGGTTAGGGTTAGGTTGAGATTATGCGGGCAGTAGGCAAAAAAGCCCCCTCGTGCTTTTTGATCTCGCCACTTGAGATTCAATTTCACGCGACCCTGCCACTTTGAACTGGCCCACGCCTTCATTAACCAGGTCCAACACTTGCCTTTATTGAAACTTGCCCCTCTTAACACAGAATATCCCGTTTATGGGGATTTAAACCAGTATTAATCAGGGTATACTTAGGGTTTGTGGGGGTGTGTGTGCCCCTTTTGGACTTTAGGATTAGGTTTGAGTGCAGGCCTGGTGGATGTATATGTTTGGCTGGGAGAGCAAGGGTTAATCGGGGTGTGTTTAGGGTTTGTGGGGCTGAAGCCAGGGCTAATCGGGAAGTGCCTAGGGTTTGTGGGGGTGTGTGCCCCTTTTGGACTTTAGGATTAGGTTTGAGTGTTGGACCGGTGGATGTACATATCGGTTTGTGGGGGTTTAGCAAGGGTTAATCGGGGTGTGCTTAGGGTTTGTGGGGCTGAAGCCAGGGCTAATCGGGAAGTGCCTAGGGTTTGTGGGGGTGTGTGCCCCTTTTGGACTTTAGGATTAGGTTTGAGTGTTGGACCGGTGGATGTACATATCGGTTTGTGGGGGTTTAGCAAGGGTTAATCGGGGTGTGCTTAGGGTTTGTGGGGCTGAAGCCCGGGCTAATCAGGAAGTGTCTAGGGTTTGTGGGGGTGTGTGTGCCCCTTTTGGACTTTAGGATTAGGTTTGAGTGTAGGCCTGGTGGATGTATATGTTTGGCTGGGAGAGGTTAGGCTGCCGAGTTTTGAGTATGAGCTGGTATTGGAGGCTAGGCTTATATAGGGAAGTCCGGTTAATCTGGTCCATACCTTTCATTGTCGTGGTCCGGTCCCACTTGGTTCAACGAACCGGGTGTGCAGTGGGACACATCGTCAGTGATGCACCCACGGATCATCAGGTGTTTCGGGCCTTTAGTCATCATACACCCTCCCCGAAGTGGCCCCACCAAAGCTGATCAGGCTTGGTTTGTGTATTTCCCCTGGACCAGACAATGAAAGGCATGTAATTCTGAGGGTAATGCTATTTTAAAGGGTATATAACT
Source organism: Hemitrygon akajei (assembly GCF_048418815.1). Lineage (NCBI taxonomy): Eukaryota > Metazoa > Chordata > Chondrichthyes > Myliobatiformes > Dasyatidae > Hemitrygon > Hemitrygon akajei. The sequence continues at coordinate 113,883,179 of NC_133135.1, read as the reverse complement.
GGTGGTGTGGGGTGAGTTTAGCCCCCTGGCGAGAAGAGCATCCGTATTTACGGGTTGTGAAGATGTTAGTTTCAGGGCAGCCTAGCTTTTTAGGCCTCATTTAGGCCGTACGGAGAATAAGTATGCAGTGTTTCAATCCATCTCCTCTCTGCTAGTTTTCTTTGGGCGTTTGACCAGTTTATGTTAGTTTCCAGGCCTAATATTTTTAAGGGGTACGTCCCATGCTCCTGGAAGTGCCTGCTAACTGGTCTGTTTTGGTTTCCCCTTCTGATGTTACTGAGGTGTCCCGTGAGTCTGGTTCTCAAGCTGTTGCCCGTCTCCCCGATGTATATAATATGGCATTCTGTGCACAGGATGGCATATACTACATTCTTTTGTTCACAAGTTATCCTCTGCTCTATCTCGGCCCACTTTCCTGTGGCTCTGTTGTGTATGCTTTTTGAAATTCTCAGGTATATGCATGCCCTGCAGTTTCCCACCTCACAGTTTGGCGCTGCTCGTACTTTGGTACTGACTAGTATGTCTTTCAGATTCCTACCCCTTTTGAAGGCTGAGACAATGGTGTATTGTCCCAGTGTCCCCACTTCCGTTTTCAGTTGCTCAAAGCGTGTTTTGACCATCCTGTGAATATTCACTGCCATCCCACTGTATCCCGTTATCAAGGGTAGTTTCGGTGTTGTGATGTTCTGTGGTCGGGGATTTGTGATACTTTTCAGAAAGTCAGATTTAATGTGCCTAAGTCTCCTTCTGCTGTAGCCCCTGTGTCTAAGAGCAGAGAAGAGGATGGTTGTGGCCTGGTGGAAGTCCTCCGGCCTAGTGCAAATGCGGTGAAAGCGGGTCAGCTGTCCCTTGACAATGCCTCTGAAGGTGTGTTTGGGATGGTGACTCCCTGTGTGTAGGAGGGTGTGTGTGTCTGTGGTTTTAAAGAATACCTTGGTAGCTAGTTTTCGGTTGCCACTTTCTGGTGCTAGTTTAAACACTGTGGTGTCCAGGAAGTCAATCTTCTCCTTATCTGTTATAGCTTTAACCTTAATGGATGGGTGATGAGTGTTTAGGATTTGAATAAATTCCTCTAATTCCCCCTCTGAGTGTGTCCACACTCCCCAGATGTCATCCAGGTATCTATAGAGACACATGGGTTTTTTAGGGCACTCTGGATAGACTGTTTCCTCCCACCCAGCCATGTATATATTGGCATAGGCTGGAGCAAACTTCTTTCCCATTGCTGTGCCCTTGACTTGTAGGTAGAATTTACCATCGAATTCAAAGTCATTTTTAGTCAGGCTGAGGTGAAGGAGTTCTAGCAAGGCCTCGTCCGGTCTCCCTAGCTGAGGGTTCCTCCGTAGGATGTCCCTCACTGCCTCTATACCCCTGTCCGTTTCAATATTGGTGTACAGGCTTTCGATGTCCATGGTGAAGAGTATGGCCCCAGGGGGCACTGACATGGAATTGACTATCCGGACAAAGTGATACGTGTCCTTGATGTAGCTGGGGTGTTTCTGTGAGAGTGGATTAAGGCAGGCATCAATGAACTCCGCTATCCCGTATGACTCACTGCTGCAGTCTGACACGATGGGCCTACCGGGTGGAATTTCCCCCGGAACAGTCCACGAGTCTGGGTTCTTGTGTATTTTGGGAAGGATATAAAACTTTCTCGCCCGTGGCTGCATCCCAGTCAGGTACTCTACTTGCTTCCCTTTGAGGTACCCAGTCCTTTCCAGTTTTTGCAAAATGTTCCCAATTTCTGTGTGTGTTTCCCAATATATGGGTTCCTTTAGTTTCGTGTAGTGCTCTGTGTTGTTTAATTGTCTGTGTGCTTCAAATAGGTATTGCTGTTTGTCCATGATAACTATGCTGCTCCCTTTATCCGCTGGTTTGATAACAATGTCCATGTTTCCCCTCAGTTCTGTCAGGGCTGCTCTCTCCTTCCTGGTTAGATTGGGCTTATCCTGTACTTCCCTCTCCCTCTCTATTATCTCACCCAGTGTGCTCTTAAATTCTAAAATAGCTTCGGACCTGTACCTTCTCTTGGGCATCCAGTTCGAGGGAGGGGTGAAAGGGGTCTTTCTACGTTCTGACTCACCGAAATAGTCAACGAGTACCAGTCTCCTATAGAACTTGTTCATGTCCCTCTCAATCTGCTCCTTATGGAGCTTTGCAGTCGGTACAAAAGTCAGGCCCCTGTTCAGAACCTTTTGCTGGGTTTCTGTAGGGGTGAATGTACGGGAGAGGTTCACGATGGTCTCTCCCAGTCGTGGACCCTGCCTCTCTTGGCTTTGTCCCCACTCTAGTTTAAAGCCTGCATCCACCTCTTGACCATTGTCTGGGCTGTGTTCTCTGTCCAATGGATATGGTCTGTGTCTACCTTAAACTGTCTCGCCGGGATTGCAGGGATATGATTCTTAGTTCTAATAACCTTGTTTAGTTGGCCCAGGGTTGCTTGTTCTGCCTCTGTCAAGCTGTGGCTAAAGTTTAATTCCGGCACCCAGATACTGGCATGGGGAAATTTAATGCTGGCCATCCTCAGTAGTTGTTGAAGCTGTTTAGCAGCTGTTGTTAGTTTATGGGACCTGTTGTTTATTCCGAAAGAAAGGATGACCTTCTTAATTTCTGGCTGTGGCTCTAACTTGTCAAGGACAGCAGTGGCATGGATGAATTTGGCCCCCGGAAAGCTGTCCAATTGAATATCCTTATTAGGGCATCTTTTGATCCTGGAAATGTTAGAGTCCCCTATAAACAGTATAGGTTTAAGGGGCCTCAGTTCCCAATTTAAATTTTTCTGTTTAGAGTTAGGATGCCTAGTTATTCGACAACCTTGGCTGTTGCAACGGAGGCGTACCTGTCCCCTCGTCCGTCCGCTGTCCTGCGGCTCTCGGGCTGGGGTGGCTCC